>NC_056731.1:57172231-57409731 GCF_019279795.1 Protopterus annectens
GATCAGCCGAAATGATTCTACATTTGTGCCGGATCCATGTCTGGGTAATTGAATGACACTGGGAGCTTTCCAAAGTTATGAGAAAACAATAAGGAGACACTGACTGTTTATAGGCTCTGCTATAAATGTGTCACAAGCTGAAGAAATCTGGAACACAGGCCATCAGATACTGTCTCACTTTTTTTTTACATTAGGCAAAGGAATGCAAGAAAGGTGAAAAAGTGACAAAACCAAATTCCTTGTTGTAAAATGATGAATTTGCTCTGGACAAAGTTTGGTACAGATGAGTTGCAGCACAAATAAATCTGCAACGGCATCAGCAATTTTCTTCAGACAAGGACATTTCTTCACTGATGCACAGCGAAATACTCTAGTTTAGTTTTGCTTTTCCTCTCAGGTTGTTCATCTTTTTCCATAAATTCCTTGCACAACAACCAGTGGATTCCTAAAGATATGTTTGCTGCTTTTGTTTAAAATCTAACTATGGTTCCCTGGGACTTGGTCTATGCAGAGTAAGTGGCTAACCTACTGCAGTGAACAGGATAGCAGTTTCCATACAGAGCTAATCCAGCACTGTAAACGTTCCACCTAAAGGATTGTATGGGTTCCATTACCATTTCCCTAAAACAGTTGACAGATGCAAGGCACTCTACTTTGATTTGCTTCTAGTTTATGACAGTGCAGGTGATGCATTGCTGTGTTCATTTTTCTTTCAGTAAAATGGGGATCAAAGTAGGTTATCGGTATAGCAGGCCAATCCTAAGCTTCATCTTGTTATTTATTGTGCATTCACATACCAGCCAGCTTAGTCATGGTCTATTGTAGTGTTTGGGAAGTAAAGCATTCTGTTGCACCTCTGTACTTACCTTCAGCATCATGGCACATGGTATTTCTAGCCCTGTGTTGCATATTCTTAGTGATTGTTCCTGTTATACATGGCCAAGTTTTAAATAAAAGCATTTGTAAAACACTGACTTTCCCCTGTGTGACATAACTGGAAGTTCAGTGATCATCAAAGGGCTACATCAGGACTACCCGAGCCACCATGTAGTAATGAGTGGGCATCCTATCTATGCACATGCACGCCATCATAAAAAGGCAATAGCATCCCCCATCCAGTTTTTGTGAAGGCAATAAGTTAACTACATTTACAATAGGGGCTCCAGTTAAAACTCCTAGCATAAGTAGCGTTAGAGAAGGAATTCAGTATCTGCAAAGCAGTAATAATGGGTAAGTAAGATTGAAACAGTACAGTGTGAATTATTAGTTATAGCTAAGCAAAGCAATGAAACTGTAGCTATAATCCACTACTGTGACTGATGTTTTCACTAAATATACCATGCAGCCATGATAACGATGATGTTGTATGGTCTTCCAGGAATTGTATACTAAACATGTTATGAGACCACTGATCCCTTAAATTGCCTTCATATCTGTGTAAATCAGTTGCACCACAGGCATACTTCCTTAATCTGAGTAGTGGTAAATGGCAAAACTTTCTTAACAGGCTCAGCAAACATACATGTAGAAGAATGCTTTTCATAATGTACGATAGCATAGTGTTTATTTCTTGTGCAGTTAATTAAACAGCAAGGAAGATGTGGCAGTATTTATAGCTTCTGCTGTCACAGTATAAACATACACATAAATCAAAGCAGAATAAAGTAAACTTTTTGTCTAACAAGTAGCTGTTATGTGTATGTGCATTTTTAATTTATTTTCCATTTACCGCTTTTGTTATCCCATCTTATTTTGTGTTTGTTTATTTTTGTTAATTGAGGAAGAACACTAATCCATGTTAATTTACTTTGGGTTCATTAACAGAAACATACATGGTACGTATGTTATATTCACTGGTTTAGGCAGACAGAAAAAAAAAATCTCTTTTGACCCAGTGAATTAAAACATTATAAGATCAGTTATTTACAAGGATAAAGAATGTGTACTCTATCTGTGATGAAAACAGAAGTCACAATCTTCAGGTAATACATTTGTTATGCAATTTTTTTCTCCTCTGTTTCCCACCAATGGCTGTTAACCACTTGTGGCTCAGGTCGCATCCTTACAACTATACCCTAAAGTTCAGTGCTCCTTGATGTGGTATCAGCATTCTGGGTGACTATAGAGAAGGAAGAGGCCATCAGACAAGTAAAAGTAAGAAATAAGAGGGAAAGCAATGCTGGAAGAGATTTGGTGACAACACTGTTCTTGGCAGTGAAGAAAAGCAAAGAACTAGAAGTGGAATTTGTTTGAGTCTTTCGGCTTTTCCCGGTTAGGGGTCACCACAGCGGAACTCCAGTCCGCTAATGATTGGCAGTAGAGTTTTACGTACTGGCTTGCCGGGCCTAACGCACAACCTTCATATGGTCATCAAATAGATGATAGGTCAAGTTTTAATGGTTTAAAGCATTTTAAATTACTAAACAAAACCTGCCACAGTTTTACACTAAAACTATATAAATGTATGTTGGAAGAATATAAAAAATCCTATGACTAACAGTTCTTTTGAGTTTCTGAATATATGCCCAATGTACAATGTATATCTGCTTTTTTTGTTTAACTTTCTTTTCTCTCTTTTTTCAATTCCATATGACATAACTCACAGAAATTCCCATATTAAGGAAAGTAACTTCTACAGAAAAATATGAAACTAAGAATACTAATAGAAATTACATAATACTTCATACAGATCTTGACTTTAAAAAAAAAACTGGAAAAGTACATGTGGAAATTATGTATGCTAGTCCACACGGCAATCCATGCTAATTTATTTTACAGTACTTAACTTGCTTAAAGTGCAGCTATTGCATTTACATTCATGCTTATTTTCACTACGTTGAATGACTAACCTTAGTGCATTTTGGTGCCACCTCATATATCTGTCCCACAAGCCTTTTGTAAGCAGAGAAACTGACTCAAGCAAATCAGATCTCAGACTGTTGTAGTGCACCTTTTGGTGCCTTCTGACTGCTTGGGACTCTTTCTGTTCTCAAGATAATTTCCTTTTATTTGCTCTGTGTAGTAAATTACCATAAGCTTTGGTCATTACAATTCACCACACAGTAGAGATGTCTGAAATGAAGACAATCAGTACCTAGTAAATGTGTAAACCAGGTTTGGTTCCACAGCTAGCTGATCATGCAGTTCCATTCACACAAGACTACTTACTACTGTGCGTCTTTAAGGATGTCTCTTAACGGCTTATTCTTGTCATATTAGAATTCTTCTTTCAGAAGCATCTAAATAAGACACGCATAATAATCATTTACTGGTCTTGTTTGCACATAGGTTATTTGTATGCTGGGGAGGAATCACTAGAATTAATACCAAAGGGAAACTGTCCAGAAGAAACAGGGAAGATGGTATCAATGGTCAACCAAAGGAAACTGACTGCCCATTTACCTTACAATCAGACATAAAAAGGGAGTAAATGCTGTGCTGCTCCACTGATGACAACACTTAGATGGCATGACTTATGGTTTGCACGTTCTTAAGTTGACAGAGACATGCAGATATACACAGTATAACCCCTCAATTGCTCTGCATTTGGCAAACCACTTTCATCTGTGTTCTGCTGCTCCACTGTACCCCATTGACAGCTATGGCTTGTGCTCTTTCTTTAGCTCACTAGTAGAGCCAATGAGACTGGAGCTAGTCAAAGACAAAACTGTCCAACTGAATCACAATCAGCTTCTTGTTACACTGTGCTATCAACTGAAAGGACCAGTAACAAAGAGCTTCTAAAAAATGGACTAACAGCACAGTGGGTTTTTAGTTAACTGGGCTATTAGCCCATTCACTGGACCAATAGCACAATACAGCCAGAAAAATAGGACAATAGCTAAGGTAGCTAGAAGCCCACTGTAATATTAGGCCACTTTTCAAGTTGCACAGTAGTATTGACCTGTTCAGTGGGCTAACAGCACAGTGCTAACAGAAAAATGGACCAGTAGTACAGGTGGTATCTGGCTACATGTACTGTTGGTCCACTTTTCTAGCTACATTGTGCAATTTGTCTGTTCAGAAGGATAACAAGATAATGCAGCCATAAAAATGAACTGATACTGCAGTGGGCTTCTGGATGCATGTGCTACTGGTCTGTTTTCCTAGCTGCACTGTGCTACTGATCCATTCAGAGGGTCAATTGCACACTGCAGCTAGAAAAATGGACTGACAGCATATAAAAGCAGCTGGAAATCCAAGCCAGCATTACAAATTCCCCTAATGCTGTTTGAGATTTACTTAAGCAGTTGCTGCTCATATCGCTGTTGCTCAACTATATTTTGTAATCTTCTGTACAACTACAGAAACTCTTACAAAGAGCTTATATAAAGCTGTCTGCTACAGTTCTACAATCAATTTTTTTCTTCTTCTTTAAGTTCTAAAGATCCATTTTTTTTCTTTTTGATCCCAACTTTATGTCAAGTTGGGAGTTCCACTTTTTGGCCATCTGCCATGACATCTAAAAGTAGTCACTACAATTTTTAATGTTCAGTGGTTGAGAGGCATGACACACAAACGCACATTTACAGTCTCTCTCTCTCTTAATGTTCTGTATCGCAGTTCTAAGCATCTGAGTTACACAATGGGATTTCTCTCTCACACTAGTATTGTTTTGAAATGTCTTTTATTCAAATGGAAAAAAATGTGCTCTCTTCTCACTTTCTAGATGCAAGTGGGTATTAAAGTACTATACCCAACATCAATAACTTACTAACTCTTGATGAAGGATCCTGTTATTCTAAGTGCTGGAGTAACTGTATTGTCAGCTCTCTGTCAGTCCAATAAAAGACATTGTAACACCTTTGTGTTCATTAGAATAAGATGCATACCGCAGTATATTAGAACTAGGCCTCTCAGTAAAGAAAAGTATATTACTCACAAAGCTTCAGCATATTGCAATGATACAGTATAAGTATTAAAAATAGAAGCCAAGCATGAGACCAAGCTGGCAAGCAAAATGTTATCTCCTACCCGCTCCATTAGAAAAGTAAATGCTCATACTGAAAGAACAGATTATACATGCTGTGTGTATGTGCATCTCTCTCTCTCTCACACACACACACACACACACACACACACACACACATAGCCAGCCAACCCGCTGTGTTAACATTGGCTCTAGGTGAGGGTCACTGTTACTGTTATACCCCGACCTTATGTACAAACTGGGACTGATGCAGATATATAATATACTTAGACAAGCGCACACGCATATGCTACCAACAGGATTTATAACTACAATAGGCAAACCATGTTTTTCGAACAGTGTAGTCTACTCCCAAAAACAAGGGGAAAAAAGAAAAGCAAAGCCTCCAGTTACAAAACCTAATGTCCTCCTGGGAAAAACTCTCCCACCCATAAAATGACTGTGCACACAAAATGTAATTTAAAGAGCAGCATTAAAACATTAATCAGGTTACAAGGACATGTTTAATTTGCAATATTTATAGCTTTTACTGTTGACAGAGCAGCAGGTGCCAAGTAAATCAATAACAAACAAAATTATACTGATTAAACAGAATCAACATCAAATGAACTTTAAGCAGATAAAATAATGAAAAAGGTCATCAGAAGACTCACTGAAAATAATACACAATAAAGTTTATATTTTGTCATCAGTATGACACTGCCATCATGTTCAAGTGTACAATCCACAAATAATTATTTTCAGAGTCTGAAAAATAAACTGGCAAGCACTGATGAAAACATTTAATGCATCTAGTCAAGAAAAGTGGTTGCTGGTACTACATACCGACATAAAATATCACATATGCACATTTAAATCAGGAGTCGTGCAAGAGGGCATAAACAGTGCATAACCATTTTCACAATGATATAGATAATGAATTCACCACAGGAAGATGCATTTTAAGCATGACCATACATGCCCTTATATATTGCATGAAGTGTTGAGACTGCATTCTTTTTTTATTTATTATTTTTATAATCAAATCTAAAGTATGCCAAAACTTGCTCACTGGACCTACTAACAAACTGTACTATCCACAGTAGACCATATTAAATAGGGAAAATTAGGAAACAGGAAAAACATAAGGGATACAGTCAGATCACTGGATGCTGTTTCCACGAATGTAAAATCAAAGAAAGCTCACTAAAACTGCTTTCACTAATGGTGTTTTTTCTCTTTTCTCCACTGTTGTACAACCTCAGAGTTGGTGGGACTTCCCTCCCTGAAAAGAAAAACACTTGTTTGGAGATTCGATGATAGAGATTTAGGCAAGCCTTTTTTTTAATATTTTTTTTCCTTCATTCGTTGAAACACTATTCAGTGACTTCACATGCGTCCTAACAAATTTATGACATTTTCAAATATTAAAAATAATGAAGAACGGAAATGTTTGGAAGGGTGTTGTCTTATTTGCAACACAATATGCTGTGGGACTGGAAAAAACAACACAATGACAGTTGTGTTGACCGTTTATTACAATGGAAACATAAGTTAAAATGAGTACATATTCTGATCTAAGCAAGGAATAATGCAACTACTAGTTCCTAGCAGTGTGCACATAATACACACACTTACAGGTTACAGTTACGTAAGACTAAGACTGTATTGCAAGTCTCTATCTTTCTGCATTTGATCCTAACTTGTAGGTATTGCAAAAATTCCCCCAACAAATGTATTACAAAAAGAAATTAGGCTATAGGTAAGGGTCAGCTTAGCTGTGCCAGTCCAGAAGATACTGGTATAGGCAAGTATTTTTCTGTATTTTTGAGAATGTTTGCCTTCCACTAGGACATATAGCTAGAAAGCAATCACCAATATCTCTACATAAATGAGCTGTATTCAAAGCCATAAAATGATCACTAAGGAGAATACGAGAAGCATTAGGGACCAATGTCTAAGGCATTTATCCACTTCCTTTGAGACTATTCTGCCTGCAAGAATTAATTCAGGTAAATAGTGTTTCTTTTTCTCTGTTTAATTTTATTACCTAATAATAAACTATACCTAATTCTGGATTTATACTAAAAACTTTTGTGTAAGCGTTGGAGGTATTTTAAAGATTTAAAGTGTACATATTTCCACCTTTCTACAATATAAAGTTGCGAAAAGTCAGTACCTGTCCTGTGCATTTTTCTCTGGTGATTTTATATATCTTTTTTTTTCTGTCCAAGAAAGTGGTATAAGAAAGACGGGATGAGAATTAAATAACACATTAGACTGCCATCCCTAGAAATCAGTAGTAGTGTGGTTTATAGGCCTCTTACCTGTTATGATTGAGCCGGACGTTACAGGCTCTACTAGCTAAAATTGCTCCCACCTTAAATGTGAAGCAGTACTCAAAGTAAAGCACTCGGTGTTTCTTTTCCGTGACAAAACAGGCACTGTATATGGAAGCCTTCAGGGAGAACTTACTTTCTGCATGTACTCTTTTTAGAATGCTTTTCTAAGTATAGCACGAACCTTGGAAAATTTAGAAAAACTAAATCCATGCACAAATATACCCAAAATCAACAACAATCACAACCCATAACAGCTGAAAAAAATAAACCAAAAATAAAAAAAACAAAAAGCTTAGAAATAGTCAATAAAAAAAATTCTCCCAAAATGTGCACTTATTCTGTGGAAGTCAGCTGGAGGGAACCCTATTAAATCAGAAAAATGATTACTGATCACAACATTGCAGGAAAAAATGAACTGGAGTATGGCACAGACATCCCTCTTTAAATACTGTATACTGACATGTCATGGGGACATCTAATTTGGTCCTGAAGGTTAGACATCTCCCTTTACCAAAATTATAAGGATAAGGAATCCTACTGCTTTTATGAACTGTAAGATTAACATTTTTCCATTTTTTTCCATTAAAGTCTTTGGAATGGACATATCTGCCATGCTTGTAAAGCATTGAAAAGTTAGAAAAACCTGAACAGAAAGATCTAGAAAGTACACTTGTGTAAACTTACCATAACAGCACATGTTTGAATGATCACTGCTGCAGTAGCTTAAGCAGTATGAGACATTTCCTGCAAGGATTTAACAGCCAGCCAGCCAGCCTGCTTCCAAAGCTTCAGGGCACCTTCTATGTTCCCAAACCATTAATCAGCTCACTGAAAAGACAAGTTTGGGTGCCAAGTAATTCAGACCTTTCATGCCACTAGACCTTTCATCCCAACAGAAAGGAAGCTGAGCCCTGAAAGGACAATGCTAGGAACAACAAATAATAAAAGCTATAGCCTGGCAAAAACACATGAAGAAACGCTGGAGATGGAGGGAGGGAGTCGGGAGGGAGTGGCTATTGCAGCAGTGATGAAGTGAATATCTACTGTTATGGTACATTTACACCTGTACTGTATTCTTCATATTGGTCACGGCTGCAGTAGCCTAAGCTGCATGAGTTGATTACCCTAAAACTTTGGGAGGTGGAAGAAGAAAAGTCCAGGAGCCCATGGAGAATAGCCCAAGCAAAGACTGATCTAAATCAAGAGAAGGAATCAAGCTTGCAGTGCTATGGAAAAGTATGTACAGTGGATCAAGTTGCAGCTTCTAGAACATTTCTAGAATTCGGCCCTTTCCAATAAGCTACAGATGAAGCCAAGGCCCTGGTAGTGTGGGCCTTGACCCTGCCTGGAATAGTTTTGTTGTGGTGAGTATAACAAAATGTAATAGCTTTAGACAATGATCTGAAAATACTCTGCTTTGACTCAGGTTGGCCCTTCTTACCTTCACATGAAATGAATAATTGATCCAAAAATAATTTCTGTTAAAACAGTGCCAGTGCTGTCTGTGGATATCCAAGATATGCAGTATCCCTTTCTCTGTAATTTTTAGGCTCAGGAAAAAAATGGCAGATGGATAGTCTGGATTTAAGGTAAACTCGGATATCACTTTAAGCGTAAAGAAGAGTTAGTTCTCAAGGAAACCCTGTCCCTGTGGAAAACGAGGCAGGGTTGACTCACCATAACATCTTGCTACTCAGATAGCCTTCTCGCAAGATCAGAGCAACTAGTAAAACTGTTTTCCATGTTAAGAACCTCAAGTCAACCAGGTTAACTAGTTCAAAGGGAGTGAGTGTCAACTTCTCTAACCAAAATTTAGATCACAAAGAGGACCACCTTCTTTCAAAAACATTTTGAAATGAGAATGCATTGAAAGTAGAGGATCCGTGGACAGACATTCTGAAATGGCCAATAAATGAATCTTAATGGAGGAGTAAGAAAGGCCACAGTAGAGTAATTCATACCAATACTGTAAAACCTGAGAACAACTGTCCCTGAATGGGTGCTGTTTATGTTGTTTGCACCAACTAGAAAACCTTTTCCATTTGTTAATATATCATCTTCAACTGGTCTCAATTAGTACCTATTGCACATCCTCAATAAACAGGTGTTTAAGGAGAATTAAGACTCAATCGCCAAGGAAGTCAACTAAAGTTGATTGGGGTTGGAGTGTATCAAACATCCCTGATCATGTGTGAGTAGATCCAGTCCCTTAGGAAGCCTGTGGTAAATGGCCCTGGCCATTTCCAAAAGAAGGCAGAACCACTGTTGCCTGGGCCAGAAAGAGTCACCACAATGATCTTGGGATATTCCTTCTGAATCTTCAGAAGTACCCTGAATATCAGTGGAAAGGGTAGAAAAGTATACAGTAGCATTCCTGTCAAAAAAAGGGCATCTGTCTTCCAGGCCTTTATGTATGGGTCTTGAAGCAAAATCTTGCCAGCTGATTGTTCAGACAGAAGGCAAATAGGTATACTTGAGGAACTCCCCACAGATGGAGCAAACATTGGGAGACCCCCCTTGGATCTAGTTTCCATTTGTGAGGGTCTGCCTTTGTCCTTCTCAGCTTGTCTACCACACAGTTTTGCTCTGATGGAATGTAGGATGCCTACAGAGTGAGACTGTGCTGTGAGGCTATAGCTCAAGTTTTTATTTATTTATTTATTTATTTATTTTACATTTGTTGACCGGGATTGTCCGACTGAGCTGAAGAGCCTTTTTTCAGTGGATGCCAGGGGAGAAAAGCTCCAACATATTATACAATTTTCATTATAAAGTAGCATTAAACAGCAGTGTTACAGGATTATTATAAGGTATTAAGTAGCAATACAATGTTATACAGTGTCACTAATCAGGAGTATAGCATAATATGTCATTAAAACGAGTATAGTTTTTGGGGTAAGTGGTTAAAAAGAACCAGTTTTATCGTGATGTAGTTGCATGAAGGCAAGAAAATTACAATAGAATGTTTCTCTGAGGCAATTTGTTTAATAGATTTTAGAAGACAGTAGAAAGAGTAGCCAAGGAAGATTAGAGAGAGCTAGTGAGAAGAGTGAGTTAAGGGCAGAAAGTAGATTAAGGTATGAGAAGCAGGGGATGTTTAAAGAGGCAGAGCACAGTGGCAGGACCAATGACATTTATTGTGCTCTTTGGTGGCTATCTTAAATTGTTTAGGATGTGTAAGATCCTGACTTCTAGTGGGAGCATATTCCAGGCAATAGTGGGGTGATAGCTGTACATGTACACATTAACATGGCTAAGTCTGCAAAGGGGGTACAACCTGGTTCCTCCTTGCTTACTGATGTACCACATGACTGTCATATTGTCTAACAACATATAGAACTCCTGGGAACAAAAGATGATTCAGGGAGTTGAGTGCCTTGATCAGGGCAAGCATCTTTTAAATGTATGTGCTTGTGTCTGTTCTTGGTGTTCCACCCATCTTGCACTTTAATCCCTCCTGAAACTGCTCCCCAAGCAAAATCTGAGGCACCTGTGCTGACTGACTGCTTTGGAACAGGAAGGGGAAATGGGAGACCTAGATTTAAGGATATCTGCCATGTCCACCAAATGATTTCCCCTTCTGACAAACCCCAGCACTGTGATTTGAAAGAACAAAGGAAGTTGGTCCTGGGACCAAAGAGACTTCCTATACTGTTGTATCTCTTTTTCTTATGTAGAGTCTTGCCAGGGGTACCATGAAATTCAAAGATGCCATGAGACCCAAAATCCCTAAGGTATTCCTTCACAGTTACCAAAGTTTGAGTGGAAAACTTTAGAAATAGGTCTAAATCTAGATCTAGATACATTTCTTCCTGTGGAAGAAAATCTCTTTGAACTGTGTTGTCTACCTGATACACAAGGAACACAATCTTGTGTGAAGGACTCAAAAAGACTTTTGAATGTTCTTTTGGAATCCCAGCTTGTGTAAGAGATTTCTGACACACTGAAGAAGATGCTGCAAAGATAAGCAAGTCATCTAAGCATCAAAAAATGTGGATATCCTGTAGCCTGTAATGAACTATAAGTGGAGCCAGACACTTTGTCAACACTCAGAGCAGTGGATAGTCCAAAGGTTAAGACAAAGAACTGATGATGTGATCCAGACTCACTGACTGAAGTCTAGATGAATATGGGATGTGATAAGCATCTTTTAAATCTAGTGTTACTGGGAAACTTGAATGAGGAAGAGGTAACAGGTCGTGAAATGACAGCACTTCGAACATGGACACTACCACAAGAGGTTTAGAAAAAAAGATCTATAAGTAGTTGCCTAGCATTTTCTTTCTTTGATGCTAAAACATCCTTGAATAAAATCCTTTTCCCACCTAGGAAAGAGGAACTGGTTCTATCACTCTTTGGGACAACATGTGATAAAAGTGCCTGGTCTGGTATATTAGGGAATACCCTCTGGAAAGGAGGAATCTCCTTCCACTGCCATCTGTAACCTTGATGAACAATCTTCAGAACCCTTTTGTCTGAAACTATCTGCTGCCAAGGGAAAAAGGGAAAATTCAGACTTTCTGGAACAGAAAAGGACAGGGTGAGAGGACAAGGTCCCTTAAATAGTCATTTGGACTTGTTGGACTGTCCTTGGTTTTTGGGGGCAGGTTTCCTTAATTAATTAATTAATTAATTAATTAATTAATTAATTAATTTTGGAACACACTTGCCATTTCTTCTTAAACGTAGGTTTACCTGCATTCCGTTGAGACAGTTTATTTTGTTTTTTGCCAAAATTAGGTGAGAAGTTGGAGAAGCCCTTTAAAAATTTGGAAAACTCAGACTGAAAAATCTTCGATATTCTCTGTATCAGCTTACCCCTTTCATCACACTTTTTGATCACCTCTACAACACGTGGGTCAAAAATGTACAGTTGTATAAAATCTTACCATAACAGTATATGTTCTTGCCTTCACTGCTGCAGTGTTCTTAACACATGGGGATTCCCTGCCATGGAAGCCCTAACATCTGCCCAGTCAACCAAAGACTACTTGTTGCTTTTAAAAAGGTATGCAGAATGTCACCCAAATGCTTCTTGCATAGCACAGGGCATAAAGGTGACCTTCAGGCCTATCAATTGAATACCTCAGTTGAAACAGTCAAAGAAATGCAAGAGGTAACCTGTACATCCATGAAGGCAAAATACTAGGGGAATGGAGGGAGGAAATACTGCAGCAGTGAAGGCAAGGACATCTACCATTATGGTAAGATTTTACACAATTGTACTATCTCCTTACATTCAGTGCTGCAGTATTATTAACAGATGGGAGAGTGCCAAAGCTCAAGAGGAAACTTGGGGGGGGGGCAAAGAAGAGCTCCCTAAAAACATGAAGAATGGCACAAGCATAATCAGCCCTAGCTCTTGCGATACCATCCAGCTTGTAGTGCTTGGTAAAGGTATGCACAGAAGTCTACAACAGAAGAATAGAATTAGTATCCAAGCCCTTAAAAAAAGTACCCGAAGAAGCCACAGCTCTAGGAGAATAAGCCTTAACTGAAGAAGGAAAGCTCTGGCCATGAAAAGTGTAACATAAGTAAAAAGCCTTAGAAATCCAAGAAGAAATAGTTTGCTTGAATACAGCAAGTCCCAAAGATCTAGGATGAAAAGAAACAAATAACTGATCAGATTTTCTAATAGCCTTAGTCTTATCCAAATAAACCCTGAGTTGCCTATGTATATACAAAGTATGCGGCACCCTCTCCCATCAGATTGTGGACAGTGGAGAAATAGTAGTCAGATTAATAGACTGATTTAGTGATAGCTCATTAACTACCTTAGGCATAAAAAAGGGTTAGTGCGCAAGGATAGCCTGTCCTCATGAAAAAACAAAAGAGAAGGATAAGCTATAAGGGCCTGCAATTCAGACACCTATATGGCAGAAGTAAGAGTTAACAAAACAACAGTCTTCCAAGAACAATGTAGCAAGGAAACTGAAGCAGCAGGCTCAAAAGGGGCCTGAATCAATGTCTACAAAACAAAATTAAGACCCTACACAGGAGGAACAGGCTTCCTGGAAGGTCTAATATTAAGAACACCTTTAAGAAATTGTTTAATCTCAAATCCATAAGCTAAAGGAGGAGAAAAAGGCAGACAAGAAGAGATAGCTGATAAGTGGGCCTTAACAGAAGAATAGGCCGAACTATCACTGAGCAACTCACACAAATAAGAAAGAGCCAAAGGAACATAAGTTGGTCCAGTTTACGAGGGAAACACCAAATAGAAAACCTCTTCCATTTGGATAGGTAGGATTTCCTAGTAGAAGGTTGAATGGCCTCCTGCAGGACTTGCAGCATGTCCTCAGAAAAAAAGGTGTCTGTGAGGAATCCAAATCCTGTCGCCCACAGTGTCAGTTGAATCGAGAACAGGTGGGGATGGATGATAGATCCCTTGTGTGATTAGATCCACCCTCTGAGGTAACTTGTGATGACTGCCCCTGGCTAGATACAGAAGTAGAGGGAACCAGTGCTGTCATGGCCAAAAGAGAGTCGCCAACAAGATTTTGACAGCATCCTATTGAATATTGAACAGGACATTCGGAATGAGAGGAAGGGGAGGGAATGCATAAAGAAACATCCCTTTCCAAGAAAATGACAGGGTGTCCACCTTCCACACCAGAGTACCTGGGACTCCTACACAAAACAGACAAAGTTGTTTGTTCAGAGGGGAGGCAAAAATATCCACTTGATGAGTACCCCACTGGTGGATAGTGTCCAGAAACAAATCCCTGTGAAGCGTCCACTCATGGGATTGAGTTAAAGGCCTGCTTACAGTGTCTGCAACAATGTTTTGACCAGAAGGGATATAAACTGCCTGAAGAGTTACTTGATACTTGACAGCAAGATCCAATACAAGAAGTGCCAACCGACAAAGATAAAGTCTTGTTCCTCCCTGTTTGTTGATGTAACACATCACTGTGGTATTGTCTGGCAAAACCTTGAGAGGCCCTGAAGAGAAAAACAGGATAAAAGGCCTGAAGAGATAGCAGAAGAAGTCTCATCTCTTTAACATTGATGTGCTCCTTCCGTTGACAAGGTAGCCACACATCCTGTACTTTTAGGGAGCCAAATGTCACCCCCCCATCCCATGTCTGAAGCATCTGTGAACAATTCCAGAGATGAAAGAAGGGGATGAAAAGAGATCCCTGGATTCAGAGACAACTGCTGAATCCACCAGTGAAGTTCCTGTTTGAGACAAGGAAGAAGAGGATCCACAAAGTCTAGAGGATGTGCATGTTGGAGCCATACTGACTTCAAAAACCACTGAAACTTTCTCATGTGAAGTTTGGCCAGAAGGAACAATGGAATGGTGGATGCCATGAAACCAGAGCTGTCAGAAACTCCCTGGCAGTAATAGAAGCCAGAGGAAGGAGAGTTTGAAAGAAAACAAATGAGAGTTAAGGCATTTGGAGGGGGCAAGGATACAAGCATTGGCAAGATCTGAATCCTGAAACCCAGTAAAACATGATCCTGAGGGGTTAGAGAAGACTTTTTGAAATTTATAGTGAACCTCAGGCTCTAAAGAAGGGAAAGGACAAAATGAAGACTTTGCAAAAGGGTCTCTGGAGAGGACATCTGAATCAACAGGTCATCTAAGTAAGGTAATATTTGGATCCCACGAAGCCTGCAAAAGGCAATCGCAGGAGCAAGGCATTTGAACACCCGTGCGGCACTTGAAAGGCCAAAGGTTAAAGCAGAGAACTGAAAATGCCAGGAAGCAACAGAGAAATGCAAAAACTTCCTGAAAAGAGGATGGATCAGAATATGGAGGTAAGCATTCTTAACATCCAGAGACACCATATAGGCCTGAAGAAGCAAGAGAGGAAACAGAATCTGAATCGACAACATCCGAAAGGAAGGCACTTTTAGAAAAAAAATTGTTTAGATGAGAGAGGATTAGAATAGATTTCCAAGTGCTTTTCTGGGCACTAGAAACAATTTGGAGTAGAACCCCTTCCCCCTTTGGGACAACAGGCACCTCTTGAATAGTACAGTGAGTCAAGAGATTTTGAAGAACCTCTGGGAAAAAGGGAAGTTGTTCCTGATGAGGCTGATAAATGCCCACAAAAGGAGGATGGATTTCCACACCATGAAGTACCTCTGATGAATAATCGAGTCTTGTGAAGCCATACAGGAAAAGAAAAAAAATGAGAAAAAGAAAAAGGTGAAGAATGAGAGGAATGTGGCTAGTAAGAGATGGGTAGTCAGAGCACCTGGTTTATCCAGAAAGGAAATCTTCGGAGTTCCTGAAAACTGAGTAGCCTTAAGCAGAAGGAGCCTGTTTGCCACTCTTCTTACCTTTAGTGGAAGGATGGGATTGTCTACGAACAAAGGCAGGCTTAGCACGCTAGTTTCTCTGAAATGTAGGCACAGGAGAAACAAACATATGTTTAAGCCCCTGTAAGGCTTTACCCTTATCCTGAAGGGACTTAAACAAACCAGCAGCAGCCTCCCCAAACAAAAGTGTAGAATCCAGGGGAGCATCCATCAACTTAGCTTTAATATCATCAGGTAGCAGATGAAGCCTAAGCCAAGAACACCTCATCACAGAACCAAAAACAGCAGCCCTAGAAGAGGCATCTGCTGCATCATAACTATATTTAATATAATGGCAAATGACTTGAGAGGAACTCCCTAGCAAGGAAAGAACAGAAGATTTAACCTCGGAGCCTGGAAAATGAGAAATAAGTGGACAAACCTGAGAAAGGAGAGCCACCTCATATCTAGACATATGGGTCTGATAATTAATACCCCTAAAAGCTAGGGTAGCAGAAGTGTAAACCTTCTTACTCAACCTTTCCATAGTTCTGCTATCCTTGTCAGAAGGCAATAACATGGGCGAAGATAGCAATTGAGATGATTTATCAGAGGCTACAGACACGACAGAGGGGTCAGCAGCAGGACATTTATATAGGAAAGAACAATCCTCAGGCACCCTATAAAACCTGTCAGGCTTCTTGGGAGCAGGAGGCAGAGTATCAGGCACATGACAGGCAGTGGAAAAAGCATCCAGCAAAGCAGCCAAAACAGGGGGAATAGCCAGAAGTTTAGGGGATTCCAACTGCACAAGGAAATTTCCTCAAAAGGAACATATGGACTAACAGATTACTTCTCTTCTGATCCATAGTCTAAAGGAGAAGGAATTTGGGTAGAATAAGTCAGTGATTCATTAACTGAATCTGACTCTTCCTCAGAAGAATCCTGTTCTCTATGACTTTTAAGAGGAGTACAGGACCAAAAAGGAGCAGGAAACAAAACTCCTTGAGAAAGCGTTAAGGACATTAAAGCAGTAAACAGCTCCTGAATGAAAGCCTGCCACTCACTCTGTGGATCCCTAGGAACAGAAGAAACATGTTTAATTTTTTGTTTCTTTAAGGGAACTTCCCCTCCAAAAAACTGAGAAGGCTCAGACCCAGGACAGCAGTTGAGAACCATAGTAGGAAATTCTTCCCCAACTAAAAACTGAGGAACTCCCCAAGGCCACTCGGAGAAAATCAACGTGGTCCCCCCCGAATGTCCAAAATGGATGCCTGCAAAGCCTCTTCAGATGTGCTGTCAGTCAGACTCTCACCAGCCTCTGACACTGTCACGGCAGAGAAATCCGAAAACACAGCTGGGTGAGCCTCCGGGTTTTTAATGACACCTTGGGAGAAACACCTAGCAGAAGCTGGACAGAGGAAGATTCCGGTTATATCTTTTTCACCATCTTCTTCCATAACGGCTGACCCTTGGACTGGGGGATTCCTTTCACTGTATCTTTAGCGAGAAGCTTAAGATGTTGGTTCTCAAGATACAAGGAAAGGGAAGAAAGTCACTGTGAAGGATTTTCAGAAAGAACACCTAACAAATAGAACAAGATGTATGGTCATGAGAAACTTCTAGACAAAAAAGACAATTATCGTGGCGGTCTTTATGGAGAATCGGTCTCCCACACTGGAATTTACCCTTTCTGAATGACATTAACCCCAAACAGCACAAAAAAGAGAGAAAAAACAAAATCCCCAGTGGGGCACTTATCTGCAACTGCTACAGAAGTCAGCAAACAGGCGTAGGTAGTCACTGGAGAATGAAAATGTGTTAAACTGGCAGAAATTGGTAAAAAGATATGTTCAGACTGGAGGCAAAGAAGTTCTGATTATGGTAGACCTGAAAGTCACCTTTATGCCCTAACCTATGCAAAGAGTGTTTGGGTGATGTTTGGTGTACCTTTTAAAAGCAACAAGTAGTCTTTGGTAGACTGGCCAGACATTCGGGCTTCCACAGCAGGGAATCCCCATCTGTTAAGAATATTGCAGCAGTAAGTTTATCTAAATCTATTTCTGAAGAAGAATTTAAAATCTCATGTTTATCATCATCTGGGTGGTTCTGAGAATGCAGCCAGGCAAACCTCAACACAGTATCAGTGGCCAAAACCCTTGAAGAAGTGTCTACTGAATTATGTGCAAAGTCTGTAAACCATAAGTAGTGATTAGTACAACAGAAGAAACCAAATTATTTAAATCAAGTTTTTCTCACAAGAAACTGCAGACTAAACATGCCTCATACTTTTATAATTAGTCATAACTAACTTTAGCATGTGAGCCTGACAATTCAAAAGTCTGAAAATCAAAGTTGCAGAAACATACACTTTTCCCCATAATTAACAATGACCTTCCCACCTTATTCAGAAATAGTAAGATTGGAATTAGCTAAATGTTTAGCAGCAGTAGGATTAACTAAATCTATAGCTGCTGGGTCAGGTTTGGGAAGAATGTATAAAAACTTAAAAGAATGAGGAACTTTATACAGTAGAGAGTCGATTATCCGAACTAATTGGGACCTAGGGTAGTTCGGATAATCAAATTGTTCAGATAATCAAATGTATAAATGAACCAGATAAAAAACACTTCTAAAATCTTTTTTTTCTGCATCCAGGAATACACTTTTCAACCATTCAGTGATTCCAATGGACAACAAAGAATATTTTTCACACAAGTCCTGGCTACAAGCTCAAAAACCATGCTCAAGCA
The DNA here is from genome assembly GCF_019279795.1 of Protopterus annectens. NCBI lineage: Eukaryota > Metazoa > Chordata > Ceratodontiformes > Protopteridae > Protopterus > Protopterus annectens. The sequence continues at coordinate 57,190,489 of NC_056731.1, forward strand.
AATATATAAAATGCTTACATATTCAGACTTTATGATTTTTCCTACCCGAAAACTTTGGAAGGCTGGTTCTGATAATTGACATTTTGGATAATCGACGTTCGGAAAATTGACTCTCTACAGTAAATCCTATCTTCCTTTTTAGGGGCAGCTGGCTGACTATCAGGAAAACTGCAGGCAGTAAAAAGTACAGTTTTGTACCTACCATAAATGTAGATGTCCGAACTGGATAGCATCTGCAGTCATAACAACTGGGTTGTCCTGTCGTCAGGCAGCCCTTCAGTCGTCCGGATTCCAAAGTCCGGGTCCGGCTTCGGCTGATGTCGCACTTCACCCGACGTCATCTCTGTTGGTCTTCGGGTATAAAGGCATCAGCCGACGCCATTTTCCTCAGTGTTTCTTGTCCCAGATGCCAGTTGCCCTCTTGAAGGCTAAAATTTGGATAAATGCCAATGTTTCCAAAAAGATAGAGGTAAACAAAAAAATAAGCATGTATGTACATATATACAAACAAATACACCATAAAAGCCTCCCCCCACCAGCTAGCTATTAGGAGGGTAAACACCCTAGGAGTACCACAGAGGGGAAGGAGGGAGGGTAATCCTGACTGCAGATGCTATCCAGTTCGGACATCTACATTTATGGTAGGTACAAAACTGTACTATGTCCTTCATGGATGCATCTGCAGTCATAACAACTGGGTAGAATACCATAGCCAACTAGGGGAGGAGGAAAACTAGATTATGGTGTGTTTAAGATCCCTTGCAGTACAGCAGTGGCAAACCCTGCTCGGGATCTGGAATATAGAGGCAAATTATAATGCTTGGCAAATGTATGCACGGAGGTCCAAGTAGCGCCTCAATAATGTCTTTGGTTGCCACTCCTCGTAAGAAGGCTGTGGTAGTGGCTGTTGCCCTTGTAGAATGAGGTCTTATGTTCTGTGGAATTGGTTTTCCATGGAAGGAGTAACAGAATCGTATGCAATTTCCTATCCATTTGGAGATTGTCTGTTTGGAAATAGCTTTTCCTTCCCTTCCTGTTGCATAGGCTACAAAAAGCTGGTCAGTTTTTCTGCTACTTTTGTTCTGTCCGGTAGTAGCGTAGCTGTCTATGTACATCCAAGGTATGCAGTATTCTTTCCCTCTGTCTTGTGGGTTGGGAAAGAAGGTAGGTAGGTGGATTGCCTGGTTTAAAGACACTCTGGATACCACCTTAGGCATAAATGTAGGATTAGTCCTCATGGACACTCTATCTTGGTGGAAGATTAGGAAGGGCTGTACTGCCATTAGGGCCTGAAGTTCAGAAACCCTCCTGGCTGAGGTTATTGCCAGTAGGAAAGCAGTTTTCCACGATAGATGCTGTAGGTCTGCTGTTGCTGCTGGTTCAAAAGGTGATAGTGTCAACTTTTCTAGCACAAAGTTCAAGTCCCAAGCTGGCAATGGTGGTTTCCTTGGAGGTTTTACATTCTTGATTCCTCTGAGGAACTGCCTGAGTAAAGGATGAAAAGACAGGTGGATCAAAGCTGTATTCTGCTGATATAGCTGATGCATGTATCTTGATGGAGGAGTAGGACAGGCCTGTATGTAGAAGTTCTGCCAAATACTCCAGAATGTTAGGCATATCTATGTTTGACACATCTTTTCCTCTTTCAGTACTCCAAATGACAAACCTTTTCCATTTTCCTGCATAGTTCCTTCTTGTTGAAGGTCTGCGGGCTTCAAGAATAATATCTTTAACTCTTTGGGAAAGTTCTGGATTAGCTGCTGCTATGTGATGTTCCATGCAGTCAGTTGCAACGCTTTCAGGTTTGGATGCATGATGCTGTAGTTGTTCTGAGTTAACATCAAAGGCATCAGGGTATTGGCCACATATTGTTCCGAGACATGCTCCTCAGCAGTGGGTACCAGTGTTGTCTTGGCCAGTTTGGAGCTATCAGGATTATCCTTGGACGTTCTTCCTTGATTTTTAGTAATACCTTGTGTATCAAGGGAAGAGGTGGGAATGCATATGCTGTTAGGCCTTTCCAGCTGAAGGAGAGCGAATCCACTTTCCATGCCAGTGGGTGGAATGTCCTTGTGCAGAATTTTTGAGCTGGTGATTGAGAGGGAAGCGAATAGATCTATCTGAGGCATTCCCCATTTCTTTGAGATGGTCTTGAAGATGTCCGGGTGTAGCATCCATTCGTGGGCATCCGATGTGGTTCTGCTTAATATGTCTGCTAGAGTATTCTCCTTTCCCGGTACAAATATTGCCTGTAACTGGATGTTGTAGCTGAGTGCCAGGTTCCACAGCTCCAAAGTCATTCTGCATAGGGGGTATGAATGAGTGCCTCCCTGTTTGTTGATGTACCACATGACTGTGGTTTTGTCTGTCCTTATCATCAACTGGCCCTCTTTGAGAAATGGTCTGAACTTTTGGATTGCCAGTTTTACTGCCAGCATTTCTTTTAGGTTGATGTGCAGGTGAAGTTGATCCTGCGTCCACAATCCTTGCACGCATTTGTCCAGCATGTGGGCCCCCCATCCTAGGTCTGAAGCGTCTGTTGTGATGGTCTGGTTTGCTTGACATCTGCGAAAGGGTAGACCTGGGTTTGACTGGCATGCTTGAGCCCACCATAGGAACTCCTGTTTTAAGCATGGAATTAGTGGAATTTCTGTTTCTAGGCTGTGCCTGTGTTGGGACCATAAATTCTTTAGGTACCACTGTAGTTTTCTCATATGTAGTCTGGCAAGTGGGACCAAGATTATGCATGATGCCATGAAGCCCAAGGCCTGCAGTACTTTTCTTGCTGTTAACTTGTTCTGTTTTGTTAGAGCCAAGAAGTAAAGAGGGAGTTCTTTTTGTTTTTCTGCAGTTAGGAATGCCATTTGTCTTACTGTGTCCAATTCCGCGCCCAAGAATGTCCTTGTTTGGGATGGTATCAGCCTTGATTTTTGTAAATTGACTGTGTATCCCAGTGCTTGTAGCAAGTAAATGACCCTTTGTAAATCTGTTGTCAGCTTGCTTTTGTTGTCCCCTTGTAGCAGGCAGTCGTCCAGGTATGGGTAAATTTGAATTCCCTGTAGTCTGCAGTGGGCGATTACTGATGCCAGGCATTTTGTGAATACTCTGGGCGCAGTAGATAAGCCAAAGGGCAATGCTGAGAATTGATAATGCTCTGATCCTGCAAGAAATCTGAGGTATCTTCTGCAGATTGGTCGAATGGGGACGTGCAGGTATGCCTCCTTGAGATCTAGAGTTACCAGCCAACACTCCTTGCCCAGCATGGGAAGAAGTTGCTGTAGGGTCAGCATTTTGAATTTTGGGACAATGATGTATGTATTTAAGGTGGACAGGTCGAGAATAGGTCTCCAACTTTTTCCTTTCTTGGAACTAGGAATAGTCTGGAGTAGAATCCTTTCCTTGTTCTGTTGTTGGCACTCTTTCCACAGCTCTCATGTTTGCTAATTGCATTATCTGTTGTAGAGCCTCTGTTTTTGATTTGGAGGTAGGTTTGGCATTCCTCTTTGACTGGTAAAGTGTGGAAGTGGAACCGTAACCTTGATCTATGGTTTGTAAAATCCACTTGTCTTTTGTGATATAGTGCCAGTTCTTCAAAATAAGGTTAATTTGCCGCCTAATGGAGCTGCTATTTGTTCCCTGGTAGGCGGATTTAGAGGTAAGTCACTGTGGTTGTGTTGTTGTAGTGGCAGTGGTTGTGTCTGTGCCTCTGTTGTTACCTTGCCACTGTCGTCCTCTGTAGGCACCTCCTCTGGATTGGTTTCTGCCTCTGGAACGCCTATTCCTGCCCCTTTGGGATCTTGTGGAGTCAGGAAAGGACCAATTTTTGGCAGGCCAGTTCCTGCTAAACCTTGGGGTTGAACCTGCAAGAAATCTTTAACCGCTTGAACAGATTTTGCCTTTTCTTCCATTTTCTTCATTACCTGCTGGGCAGGTGTACCAAACAAGCTGGTCTTATCCATAGGAGCATCTAATAACTTAGCTTTAACATGATCCGGTAAGGCTTGTTCCTTTAGCCATGCATGTCTTCTTATCACTGTGCCAGTCATGGCTGATCTAAATGAAGCCTCCAGTGCATCATAGCCACATTTTAAGGAATGGTTACTAACCTGTTGTATGTTATTTACCATTTCTAATACATATTTCTTATCAATAGAGTCATCAGAGAATAGCTTTTTTTTTGTTAACTGATCCAGCATAAACTCTTGGTATTGTATCATGTGAAACTGACAGTTTAAAGCTCTAGCTGAAAGAGTAGCTGAGGTGTAGACTTTTTTGCCCCATCTGTCTAATGACCTGGCTTCCCTTTCAGAAGGAATAGGGTTTTTAGCTGTGGTCGAGGCTACTGCCCTGGGACCCTGGGATATAGTTTCGGGGTCTGCAAGTGGGGCCTTGTAAAGGTGGTGATGAGTGTCTGGTACCCTGTAAAATCTGTCTGGTTTGGCAGGGGCTGGAGGTAAAGAATCTGGTGCAGAGCAGACATCATTGAAGGCATCGCCCACCACAGAGAGGACAGGAGGTATAGCTAAGGGCCTGTGCTGTGGAAGGTGCAGAAAGGTCCTAAGTCTTTTTCTGGAGTCTGAGAAATCCTGCTGCTGCCATTGGAACTGCTCTCATGGCATGTAAGGTTTCCCCAAAGGAGAATTCTTCTGGTGGGGAAGCAGCTGGAATGGATTCTTCAGCATCTGAGTCTTCATAATTGGAGAAAGGAGCCTCTGGCTGGTCTGTTATGTCTGATTCATCGGCAGAATCATCAGAGGACACAGGCTCGGGGCTCTGCCCTAGGTCTCTTCTCTGGGGCTGAGAGGCCCTGTCTGGGTGAGATTGAGATCCCTAATTAATGAAATTAAATCTTCTGCCAGAGTAAGCATTTGTGAACTAGAAGAGGGCCTGGTTGTAGGGGTTTAACAGGCACTGTTTTAGTAGTTTTGGCTGCTTTAGCCCTGGCAAAGGCCTTAATGGACATGGCTGCTGGAGGCCTAGCAGCACCACGTGCTGGGGTAGAGACATCCAAGGGAATGGTGTCTGATAAGTCAGTGGCAACCACCGTAGTGGATAAAATTTCTGAGGCCGATTCAAGAGAAGTAGCAGGGGCCTCAGTGGTAGTGATAGATTCAGCTGTACTTTGATCAGTTTTCTCGGTTTCGCCGAAACCGAGACACTCGCGTTTGCTTAACCATGGTTTCGCCGAAACCGCGGATCGCGAGTGTCGGTCTTTATCTTTGCGCTTTTAGCAGTTTGGGTAGTCGGAGGATCCGACGGCATAATATACGCAAAATCAGAACCGAAAAACTGTTCAGCAAACTCCGACCGACGCCTAAGCGCTCGCCGGTTGAATGAAGCACAGGCCGAACAGGCTGCTACGTCGTGGGCTGGGCCTAAACAAGGCAGACAATAAGAGTGGAAATCTTTATGAGGTATTTGTTTCCCACAGGTTAAACAATTATTAACTTTTTCTGACATCGGCTGAGGCAAGAAAGAGTCCCCAACGGGGTACTTAGCTTTAGAAGTCTTCGCAGTAGTATTCGGTAGAAGTAATCTCTGGATCCGACCGACCGGCACTTGCGAACAGCTTCTGCTTCGGGCGCCACGCGGCAAGAAAGACTGAGGAAAATGGCGCCGGCTGATGCCTTTATACCCGAAGACCAACAGAGATGACGTCGGGTGAAGTGCGACATCAGCCGAAGCCGGACCCGGACTTTGGAATCCGGCCGACTGAAGGGCTGCCTGACGACAGGACAACCCAGTTGTTATGACTGCAAATGCATCCATGAAGGACATCATCCTCCAAAGTGGATAGAACTGGAAGAATAGGTGAAGGTTCTGGAAATTCCTTCTGTAACAGCTCACAGTATTTTCTGAGGAACTGAGAAACCAAGAAACCTCACTATTCTCGTACTGAAAACAGTGGTACATTTTGGAAATAGTATCAGATAAAGAGGAACCCCTACAGGGAGAATCAGGAACCAACTACCCTCACAGTCTGAATTAGAAATTTCAGGACAAAACCCTGTATCTGTCCCTTCACCTTCCTGTCCAGATTCAGAATCTTGAATCGCTTCAGGAAAAAGGTATTCCTCTTTCTTTTACCAGACACTATTTTTAAAAAAGGATCAATAGCCTGAATTTAACCAACAGCCAGACCAAATAAATTACTCCTGTCGAAAGAAATTTAAGGAAGAGTAGATACATGTTCAGTTTTTAGTTTCTTTTTGACAGGAAATATGGACCAACAGAATTATTAATAGCAACAGCAGATTCCCCATGGATGGCCACAACATTATGACAATACAGAGAAGCCTTCTCTGTTCCTTCATCCAGGACCAACAAGACCAGTTCTCCTTTACCCACTGAGGGGACCCCAACAGCTACAGAGAATGTGGGTAACCCCCAGCCCACAGTGGCTGTAGGTGCTACACCAGAGAGATCCGGGTTAATAAGATGAGTGGTCTGAGGTACAACTAATGGCCACAACAGAATCACTCACCTGCAGTTTTGGCAAACTGCTAGCCTGCTGTGGTGGCAAAATCTGTTTGGTTAAATATTGCTTTTTATGGCTGGAAGAAGGACAAATTGTGTGATTAACAGTTTACTCTATAGTCAAGCCGAAAATTATGTTTCTTTCCTGGAGGAAACAAACAGCAAAAGCCAGTAAAAAAATGTCACTTTCACAGAAAAGCACAATAAAAACACTTAAAAACACTTTACCAGCCACAAAAAGTAAAACAAACACAATTTCTCCAAGGAATATATGTTTATTAAACACTTTAAACAACTTTTAAACTGACAGGAAGAAAAGAGTTCTCCCATTTCAAAGTACAATACACTCTCATGATAGTTCATTAAAGCACAAACTCCTAGTTTTAAAATAACTTTCCAGAACAGGAAGGTGTTGTATGAAATACTTGATTTTTTAAAGGAAGATTTTATCTCCGAAGGGAACTTAGCCCAGCAAAGGAACACGCACAAGCTGATCACAAAAGCCTCAAAGAAGCATATTCTTCAGTGATGGGAAAGCTCTGAAGGGCTTGGCACCCAAACCTGTACTTTTAGTCAGCTCAGCTCAAGCCTTTGGTTTGGGTACATGGAAGGTGCCCTGAAGCTTTGGAAGCTGACTGGCTGTTATACCCTTGCAGGATATAACACATATAAGCTTAGGCTACTGCAGCAGATATCAGAATGAAGAACATCACATCTTTAATTTTCGCAAAGGAAGAAAGAGAAACTTCTTGTACTGGATCTTCTGCTTTTTTATTTACATGGAAGAAGTTAAAATTGGTGGGGAGCAAAGCAACCCCCATACTGGTGAGGACCAAATCTAGGATTTAATTGCCCCTGGTTGGAGTGCAATCTAACTAGTCCATAGAGTTTGTATTAATGAAGTAAACGTCTACCAGTTTACGGAGGAATAGTTGACGTTTCCTAGGAAATTGGTATATGGCTTAATACATAGGGACTTCATATTAGTTAGGTAGGAGGTATGGAGGGAGGGGGGGATTCCTACAGTTAGCTATGGTATGAAATGAGGTTTTGTTCATAGCAAGTTGAACATGGGGGAGTTCTGGGACATTCTCTTGGTCTGTTAGATAACTAGTCTCAAGTGGGCTTTTTTTCAAACATATGCAGACCCTACCATCTTTAGTGTCTTTGTCTAGTGCGCTGGGCCTGAACATGTGATAGGTACTGAAACCCTGCACTGACAGAGTTTCAAATGGTCTTGAACCAGGTCTCGGTGATGACGTAAATATCAATTTTTTTAGGGTAAGGCGTGCTTCTAGGGAGAGTTTTTAAAGGCTCCTAGCACTTAGCAGCAATGCCTTAATGCTATCCAGATTCTGTTTACTTACGTTGGTATCTTTAGAAGACTCTCACTGCCCATCAGAGTGAGATCATGAAGATGTGGTAGAAAATAAGGAAAGAAAGTAGAGAGGAAAGATGGGTAAAAGTAAACAAAAATTTAAAAAAAAGACATCTAAAAGAAAGAACACACACTAGGAATTTTCAAAAAAGCATAACTCAGAACAAAGGTTACAGAATATTAAAGAAGGCAATCAAAAAGCCTGAAAAAAGTTTCAAGATGTAAAAGTATACCTTTCAATATACATTAAGTTTTCATGACATTTGTTAAAAAGGAAATCATTTTTTGTAGGATACTGCAGTACGTAAAATAAAAAATGGGGATGTTTGCACACATTTAAAAAAATATGGACACCAATATGCTTGCCAAGAATGAATTAAAACCTCATGCCAATAGTACCACTCTACAAAGTGTTATTAACTGACAGCAGACGTATGGCATTAGTGGAATGAATATTACAGATTTACTATTACTTGTAAGGGAGTTACATGAGGAATCTGAGAGATGGAGTAATGCATGGTATACATTAAAGCCTGATCATAGCATTTACTGAAAGTAAAACAAAGTATTCTGTTTCATAACTTAGCACGTTTAGAGTGGCTTAAAGGTCTATATAGGGTACTGAATACCAAAAAATGTAATGAATGGTAAGTTAAGGAAAATCTTGGAAGTTAACTAGGCAGAAACAATAAACTTGTTTATTTATATGCTAAATGAGAGAGGGTGGGATTAGAAAAATCTGTACGAAGAAGGGGTATGATATAGAAAATCATCACGTAAGTTGGTTAAAAGAAAATAAGTTGTGGAGATGGTGTTAGAAGATTGCAGACAGATGGAAATAAAAGATGATAAACTGAAATGAGAAGGAATGTGTAATGGGAGTACTGAACACTGTGTCATTCAAGGGATTAAATTTGCAGATGATTAGGAAAAGGTGCTGGAAGTAGACTTTGAAGGAAATGAGGCAGACTAATTTAATCAGGAAGGTATATGTTAACAGCAGACACAATGATTTTAGCATCAGCAGTACAACACCTGTGGAAGCTAAAGAGGAGAGTGGTTTTGGTTAAAAGATTTCTGCTTCTTGTGTACTCATATATATACCTGTGGCATTTCCATTGCCAGTTATCTTAAAGGTTAAATAATGAAAGATGTTTATTTGTTCGGGTTGTTTACACTGGTAGGATAAATCCAGTAGTCAAAAGACTAAAGAAGGAAGGGTAGAGATGATAAATCTTGTGGTGGTTTTCTTTCTATTATTTACATTAATCTCAGTAGGCAAAAAGGTCATGCCAACAAAAAGGCACAATGCATTTTAGTAAGGAGAGATAAAATAAATAGAAAAATAGAACCTGCAAAAAAAAACCACAGAGAAAAAGGAACAGAAAGCAGGTGGATGACGTATATACCAGTTGTAGCTAAAATTATGAAAAGGGGAGGCATCTAAATGAAGAAAATATAGCAGGAAAATTGCATAGTAAAATACTGGTAAGCATTTTGGGACCCAGACACGGGAATGAAAGGGGGGGAGTAAAGTATTTTCAGATACATAAGCGAGAAACTAACCCCTCTTTATTTGTGATCCAATGACTTGCAAAGGCTTCCATTAAAAAGAATGTTAAACTGTGAGCAACAAGGAATGCTAACTGAGTAACAACAGAAAGAAAGTGAACAAACAATTGTAACGGGCAGGAACAGACTGGTGCACATTCAGTTTCGATATGATCATTTAATGAAATCTTTTGGGGAAGTGATGGAAATTAAGCAGGCAAGGACTGGATTAAAAATGTGATGGTATGAAACTAAGAGTACTGGGTGGTAATAGAGAAGAAGGGGGGGGGGAATATGGCACATAAGCAATATGCAAAGTAAATTTAGTGGTGTATTACAGAATGCATGCTGTACAAGCTATAGCAAAGCAAAAAAAATCTGTTGGCAAAAACTGTAAAATGTTTTTCTTAAAATTTTTCTAAGAAGAAATTAATAGTTTAATGGCAGAAAACTAGGTAAATATTACATCGGATACTATACACAGAAGTTAACAAAGAATCTGTGTGATGGTTACATCCACTTCTGTAGTTTAAATAAATATTTTTTATGAGAATAATGCTATTACAAAGTTGGAAAAGAGAAGGTGTTTAAAACATATCACACTGGTTTGGCTTAAAGATCAAATGTGGAGAATTAACCTGCTGTACAAAAAAAAGCTTTTCAGTGATAAATCACAAATTAATAATAAGATTATACAACCTTTGTGGTCTTGGATACAAGAAATGTTCATGGTTAAACCGAAGATCTTTCTGCTGTAATTTTTTGGCACTTTTAGGCATCAGAATACTTCCACAGATGTGACTTTAGTAAAGTAATTCATAGAGAATTATATGGCTTTACAGTGCCATGCCTGATTATATAAAGTTTAATAAGTCACAGTAATGCAAACTCTGTAAGGAAATAAACAGACAAATAAATAAATAAAATCAAAAAAGAAATTACCAGACGACACCTATCACTCACATTGTCTATGCTTCTCTAGTCCTAATTTACATCTGTATCAGACAATGATGTTCCACTTTACTCAATTTATTACACAAAGCCGTTATTAACCAGTATCGCTCAGAAACATCTACAGTCTGAATCCTCACATATTTTCCATGTTATAGCAGATCAAGCCCAGTACATTTCTGTGATATACCAGATTCTTTTGCAATACTTCATCAGCACTTGCATGCATACTCAGAAAACGCCAATTTTCCCCTTGAAAATCAAGCTGCCACTTGCCAAAGTGCCACATACTGCTGTCTCACAGACAGTTTCTAGCACATGCCTATGGAATTATAGTAAAGCTATTTTAATAAAACACATTACAGGTTATACCTCACCTTCATAAGCAGGTGAAGAAACACTGACATCAAACAAAAGTATAATGGTAACCTCATTATATTGACACTTCTTTATTGACTTGGTTCACATGCCCTTTGGTCATACTGTCAAAGAAGGGAGGACTAAAATCATTTGATCCCTCCACCTTGACTGAAGTTGTATGTTTACTGCCTTGCCAGGTGAGCTTAGTGTGCCTTGGGAACTTTAGGATTGTGTCCCAACTGCAAGTTTTAATGTGTGTCTGCTTACATCTGCTCTGAAGAAGGTCAAGTGACTGAATATTCAAATATCAGAACTGCAGCAGTGAACTGGTACTGTTCAACAATTAACTCATTAATCATGAGATTGTTGTTAGGAGGCTGTGTGGCTAACACCACTGACCCTACCACATTATCTGTATGTGGCACAAGTTTCAGTCCACTATTGGTGTGGTCTCTGTGTCTGATGATGGCTTTTCTGCATCAGTCCTGCCACTCAGCAGGGTACCTGCACCTGCCTTTTTCTTGAAATAAGATAAACCTTGTTTTTAAAAAAAAAAAAAAAAAAAGACGTGGCAGACATATACAACCTGGACTGCTTGTCATACTCACTGCTGTTTGCTTATCACTTCCCAATAGGCTTGCCCAATGACATTTTCAATAACTACTTGTTCCAGAAGACAAAAACTGCAAACATTGCTTATGCATACAAGTGTGTGTGTGTGTGTGTGTGTGTGTGTGTGTGTGTGTGTGTGTGTGTGTGTGTGTGTGTGTGTTGCTCTCAATCAAGTCTGCCCAATTCCAAAAGACCTGGTGTCAGTGTAAATGACTTCTGTGTATGTATGTGTAAACAGACTTACACCAGGGGTCACTGTCCAAAACAACTGCTCTGTGTCACTTACACAGACACATATATAATACAATGCCCATGAAATAAACCGAACTGCTGAGTGAGCAAAAATTTAAATGGAAAATACACTTACAATAGCCTGATAAGAGAGATGATGGATGACCTTATGTTCAACAGAAAGATCACTTGCAAACTGACAAAATGCATTTACATATTGTATAAAATAAACATGCATGTCTGTGTATATACATAAATATATATATATATATATATATATATATATATATATATATATATATATATATATACACACACATATATATATATATATATATATATATATACACATACACACATCTATATATATATATATATATATATATATATATATATATATATATATATATATATATATATATATATATATATAAAATACACGCGCGCGCACACACACACACACACACACACACACACACGTACGTGTGTGTGTGTGTGTGTGTGGTTTTCTTGGTTTTTGCCTAATGCCTTTCTAGGTGTATCTTGAATAAGCTGACTGATTTAATCCATTCACAATTCATTGAAGAATTCATGTTGCAGAACTGATGTAGCACTTTTTCCTTTTCTCCTCTGTTGGACAGTCTCTGAGTTTGTATATTTAAGTAGCAAGGGGTGTGGACAAGCTCAGATTTTTAGACTATGTTTTGGAAGGTCAAATGTTTGTACAGTCAACAACTTGTTCATAGACTTTAATGTTGGTGGTTAAGGTTTGGCCGTTATGGTGTAGATGAAGTTTTATACACTTTGTAATATATAAATATGACTTACCTTAAGTTGGTCAAATGTGACTTATGCTTTCTGGCCTGCCCAGTTTGGTCAGTAGTGGTGCATTATCACTATAATATTGGGGTTGGAGAATTTGCCCTTTCCCTACTATTGCACAATCTTTGAGTTGGTATATGTAATAAGTTGGGATAAGATGGGTGCAGGAGGCCTTGCCCTACCTACAAACTGGTTTGGTCTTTGGATGTTCCAAGGTAATGTGTTTGAGTATGCTTTGTGGAATGCCATTTTTTTTTTTAATTTTGTTTCATCAACATTTTTCATGTCAATGTTTTGTCATTTCAGGTAAGTTAGGTAGAATCAGCCATATACATCTATATATCTACATATACATGTACACACACATGGGGCACACAGAGAAGGTGAAGTCTATATCTTGCTGCACTCTTTTGACTACATTGTTTTATTTATTTTTATTTCCAAAATAATTTGTTTTTTTTTATTTTAAGAAATCAGTATAAAACAAGAGAGAAAACACAAGTCATAAGTGTGTAGGTATTCTAAACATAACATTAACCCAAGCACTAAAAATATAAACAATCTTACAACTATGAGAAACAGGTAAACAATAATTAGAACTATATATAATAAGAAAACTATAGACAGCTACAAATTTTTGAATAATCTGTCCTTATAACATTGCTCAAAAAAAAAACTGTTTGCATTTAAAATATAAACATTGGAATACTAGAGAGGAGATGGAAAATGCTAATTAAATTTTACCTATATTTAAGATGCTGAGTGAGAAATGTAAGACATCTAACTGCAACAAAAGCAATCTGTTGAAGGTCATTACCATACGATTTAAAATTGTTTCCCATCATTCCAGTTTATACGTTTTATCTCTATTAGAATAAGCAATCATTCTGCATGCTTTAATCCATTTATTAACCATTTTAGAGAATTATCTCCAAGAAGTCTGTTTAAGATCAGCCTAACTTAATGCAATATAGGGCAGTATACATACTCGCATGAACAAATGCAATTGGGGTACTCAGATTCATAGAGGCTGTTCAAGCTAATCTGCAAGGCCTAAAAAATGAGATGCAAATGAGAAATGTTTTAAAGAATAGTATCCACTTGGTACGCACATCCACTGTTAAATGCAATGATTTGCCTTTGATGTTAGAGTTGCAATCCACTAACTTATTTGTCTAAGTACGCACAAGCACTTTCCTAAAAGACAAATGAATTATTTTCCCCCAGCAACCCCTTTAGCTTGTATTAAGTATGCACAAGCACTAAAATGACAAGTTATTTTGCACAGTGGTCACTTTGGCATTCTGCCATGTATACACAAGCACTTTCCTGACACATAAATGAATTATCTCCTCCAGCCATCCCTTCAGTGAAATGTCCCAGTATGCATAAGCATCAAAATGAAGCATGCACCCAAGTGACTCCTTCAGTAATATCTCACCATATGCACAAGCACTAAATTAAAACATTTCCCCAGGCAACCCCTTTAGTAATATCTCCAGGTATGAATAAGCATCAAAACAAACCATTTACCCAAGTGACCCCCTCCACTAAAAATGTCTAGGTATGCAGAAGCACCAACTCGGCTCCCCTTACATCTCTGTATTTAACTGACAATGGCTGCTTTCTGACAAAATGTAAGGGTGATTTACACACTTTGTATGAAAATGAGATTATAGATTCATGTCTATGAATCAAACTCATGAGCATACGTGTACCCCCTTAACAGTGTAGAAGCCGTTCCCTATTTGTTATGCATAAATCACATTAAGACATTTCCAATGGGGGGGTTCACAAAAAAGTCCTCTGCATTTCCATGGTCATGTTGGCAATCTGGGATTTGCATCACCTCACAGAACCACTCTTCACAAATCACCGCTATGAATATGCGAAGCCCAGACTATGCATACTGTCCATAGTATTTTAGTAGGAAAAATAAAGTTCTGAATATTCTAGACTGAAACTGATTAATATTGGAAGGTGATATATGGAGTACAGTTCAATGTCAATTCCAAATATTTGCTGGGTAGTCTGATAAAGTACATATTGTAATTTATCCCAATTCTTTTTTTTTTTTTTTTTAATTTATGGGCAATACTAAAAAAGTGTGTTATTTCAGCTGCCATTTTATTACATGCTTTACAAAAAGGACTGTAGTTAGGGTAAATCTGTGCTAATCTTGTTTGAGTCAAATAAGCATTGTTTGTGATTATGTATTGAGGGTATGAGCTTTAAGGTGTACAAATTTATAATTATATATTATATTAATTGTTTGATAGCATCATTATGTAATAGTTTTTGATAGAAGTTAACATTTTAGAAATTTAATAAGAATTAAATTCGAATGTTGACTATGTAAGCTTTAAAGACTGCCTCTGGGTTTTCTAAGCAGACATTTCTATATTTATTGTTATTAGACTCCTGTTTGGATGTGAAGATGTACAAAATCTGATGCAAAATAGGCATATAACCTTTAGGAAGATTGATTTTTCCCTGATTTCTTTCAAAGAATGAGAGTTACTGGATACTAACTCCCAGATTGTTTTGATTTTTTAATGGTGGACAGTTGGACAAAATCTAGGGTCTTATTAATTTTTAGGTTAGGACTTTCATGAATGGGTTGAATTTAAATTTATGCAGCATGTTGATAACTGCAATATTTCAACAATTATTGAAATCTAAGTTGATTATAAAAGTATTCACTTTATGTTTAAGGTCAAAACTATCTAAAGGAGGAAAAACAAGATAGTGAAACCTGCAGTTTGCAGAGCCTGACTGGCATAAGTCTCACCAAACCACTAATAGCTGGAAGCTCTCAGAACAAATGGGCACAAGCAATGGGAGGGAACTGCAGGCCTGTAACAGCACGTAGTTCACTTGCCCTTTCATTCACATGGGTGGGGTTAGACTATCCAAAAATACACTCATTGTTCGATGATTTGAGAGCACAAAGCATACTCAAGGCTGTTTGAATGACTGTCCCCTTTGGTCACGTCTTGTCTTGGTTCTAGGTGGAATCCTTAGAGAACAGAAACAAACGGGCACTGTCCAATCAATGGGAGACTAGATGGTCAGAAGGCACAGGGACAAAAATAACAAAAATAATTGTGTGTGTATTGTAGATGAGCAGATACTAAGTTTTAGAAGTGCAGTAGCAGATGGCTACAAATGGTACACAGAAACCGGCTAAGAAGAATTAGTAAATGATACCATATATAAACAGTACCTTCTTGATATTCCAGAACGTGAATTCTGACTGGATACAAGCACTCAGCTGTCCTTGTCAATAAGGAGAAATTCATCTTAGGCACTTAACAGCCTATAATTGCAAAGTACCTTGCAAAGGTAAGGGAAAACAGCTCTTGTACTTTACAAAAAAAGCACCTAAACAGGCATGTCCAAGGGTCAGCTTCCGGTGATTTCTCCTGTCCACCTGGTGAATCTGGGCATACTGGGGCAATGCAGCAACTGCCTCATGTACACAAAGAACTCTCTCCTCCTACCACCAACACTACAACCTGCGAGAGATGCACTTACATAGCCAAACTGGAAGCAAAGCTCTCTCCAGCCAAGGTTGTGCTAGACAGTCAAGAGGAGAAGGTTAACACCTGCACTACACCTCAAGCAACACATAAACCCACACCCATCAACACCCATACATAGCAACACTAAAACCACATATGCAGAGGCCCTTAACATTAACCTGCCCAAGCAACAAGGACCTCCGAAGCTGAAAAGCAAACAAATACCAGTCACAACCAAAGTGACACATAGCTCACAACACCAGTGTGCCACCCAACAACAGCCCCTAAGGCAAGACAATGTACCCAACACTTTAGTCATAGGTAAAACTCTATAGTCAGGCACACTGATGTCCCACTAACAAGGATGAACAAGGGGAAAATTACAGTCAGCTGTCTGTCGGGTGCCAGCATCCGCCACATAACACATGCAGTCAAGTCACCCCACAACAAATATAAATACAGCTCTGAAATTGTCCATGTTGGAGTGAATGACTTGAGACGTACCTCCCTGGACTACATGAAAAAAGACATGGAAGACATCTCGGATCAGGCGGCCCAGGCAGGTATGACCCTTGCCCTGAGTAGCATCCTGCCTTCGCCCAGAATGATACCACAGTATAAGGACAACATGATTGACTTCAACAATTGGCTAAGCTTCTGGTGTCATTCAAAGGGGATCCACTATCCGTCTGCCTGGGAAGACATGATTGACAAACCACGATGCTTTGCCAGAGATGGTCTGCACCTGTCACCCCTGGGATTCAGGTTACTGGCTAAAGCTCTTGCCACCCCTATAGTGCCTTTTTTAGGCAAGGGTCAAAGGACAAAACCATCACCGTAACAGATACAAGTATGCAAAATCTGAAGGTAGTGTTACTCAATGCCAGAAGTCTAAACCTCAAAATGCACTCTCTCGAGGCACTCCTAAAAATGGAGGACATCGATATCTGTGCAGTGACTGAGACCTGGTTCAAGGCTCCAGAGAGCACCCCTGCAATACCAGGCTACAACTCTTACCACACTTTTCAGCCACAAAACCAAGACTGAAACACTAAAGGTGAAGGAGTGTCCATATTCACCAAGGATATTCACACCTCCAGGCTAGTTGCCCAACACAATGCATCTGAAATTCTCCAGGTGCAACTAACACTAGGTAAAACTGCAATCCAAACTGTAGCTTGCTACAGATCGCCCACCATGCCCCAAGATTCTCACTACACCTTTCTAAACATACTGGAAAATATTAAGATGCAACCAAACACCCTAATATTGGATGATTTCAACTACCCTGCCATTTACTGGGAAAACTACCCGGGTGCCAACACCTTTTCCCAACAGTTCTTGAAATTCATAAATTCCAACGCCCTGGATCAACTAATCCATTGTCCCACCAGGGCTCCAATATCCTAGACCAGGTCATTACCAATATGGGAGATAGATGCTCCACACCAGTGGTCACCCCCTCATTGGTCAGGTCTGACCATAAGCAAATCACCCTTGACATCCACATCCCACCGCCACCCCCCCCCCCCCAGTAAGGAAACCTCCGTAAAAAACTTCTCCAAAGCCAACTTCATGCTACTCAAGTCAGAAGTGACAAACTTCATGACACCCATGCAGACGGGATCTGAAAGTTCAACTGCTGAATCCTACACTAATGCAGTGCATGAGCACATCCACTCGTGCATGAATCGTGCCATCCCAAATAGAATCAAGATACTCTCCTCCAAAAAAAGGAAGCCAATCTGGTGGTCCCCTGCCAAACAAACTATACAACAGAAGGAAGAAACTGTTGCAGGAAAGAGGAAAATCCCAGGATGCAAAAAACTCCCTTAGCAGCCTCAGTGAGAAGCTGAGATCCCCTCATAAAATCCTCCAAAGCTAGTTATGAAAATAAAATTGCCAAGGATTCCAAAGACAACCACAAGGTATTCTATAGTTATGTCAAGAATCTAAATGGCAACTCTCAGATCTACTCTGAGCTACAACAGAATGGCATTAAATATACTGATCCCAAGGATATTGCCAATATCCTGGCAAATCGATTTAGTGCCAACTTCACCCCCTCTCACCTCCTAAATGGCCCATCTCAATACCAAAAGATTGCCAAATTCTGGTAATCACAGCCACACAGGTAGAAACCGCACTCTCCAAAGCTAAGAATACAGCATCCATGGGATCAGATGACATCCCAGGCTGTGTACTACATGAACTACAAAATGAACTGGCACCTCACCCAAGTATCATGTTTAATCATAGTCTCACCTCAGGCTTTGTGCCCACTGAGTGGTGCACAGCTACAGTTATCCTAACTCCAGAAGGGGGGGATCCACCTTGGATCCTAGGAACTACTTACTGTCCCATCAGTCTAACGAGCCTGATCTGCAAGGGCATGGAATGCATCATCATAGAACTTATAAACAAAGACATTGGCAACCTTCAAAGACTGGACCCCACCCAGTTTGGGTTTGTGAAGGGCCGATCTTGTCTCCTGAATCTGACTGACTTCTTCGAATCAGTCTCCAGAGCTGTGGACGAGGGTAAGGCAGTCCACACAGCCTATCTGGACCTCGCCAAGGCCTTCGACACCATCCCCCATGCTGGAATCATAGATAAACTTACTAAGCTGGGTATAAATCCCTACATCACTCGATGAGTTGCCAACTGTCTTACTGACAGAACTCAGACTGTAAAAGCAGCCAACTCCAAATCCAGCACCAGACAAGTGACAAGTGGAGTACCTCAGGGTTCAGTCCTGGGACCGCTCTTGTTTGGCATCTACTTCTCTGACATACAGGCCAACACTAAGGGACTCTGGCTAACAAAGTTTGCAGATGACTGGAAACTGGGAGCCATTATTGAATCTCCAAATGATGTAGATTTTCTACAAAAGGTCCTTACAGAAACAGATGCTTGGTGCCAGAGCCATGGGCTCAAACGTAATGCCAAGAAATGTATAGTTATCCCCTTTGGGAAAAAACATGTACCCATGAATTACTACATAGGTGGCAGTACAGTAAATACTGAAAGTATGATGAGAGACTTAGGGACACAGGTGGACAGTGGTCTCACCTTCGATAACCACATCGCCACAACAGTCAGGAAATCCCTCTGTGTGGCACACCTCATCACCAAGGGCTTTTCATCCAGAAAAAAGGAGGTCATTGTCCCACTATACTCATCCCTCATTAAACCCATTATAGAATACAATGCCCCATTTGGTATGTACCTCACAAGACATCTGTAACAGCTGGAAAGGCCGCAGAAATACCTCACTAAAAGAATCACAGGCCTAAAGCAGATGCCCTATGCTGACCATCTAAAAAAACTCCAGCTATACTCTGTGGCATATCGTCTACTCAGAGGCGAGCTCTACTTAACATGCAAGGCCATGTCAAACCCTGAGCTGTTAGGCATGCTCCACTTAAAGAAATCCCAATCCCTCAGAGCCACATGCTCCAGGGATCTAAACCTTGTCATCACAATGAACAAAACATGCTGGACAGATAGGTTCCTGACCCAGAGACTCCCCTTACTCTGGAATAGACTGCCCATACTTGTCAAGCAGAGCGCCTCCTTGTCCCACTTCAAAAGGAACCTTGATGATTGGATGGGGCAATTCACCCCAGGGATCATGTCAGTCTCCCTGCTAGACAGGGGTGCAGGGAAGTAAATATTGTGGGAAGAAATATCCAGGGAATTGTTATGGCTAGGCTTGTATAGGCCCTAGGGCCGATAGCCTAGTACCAGCCTATGAACCTATGAATCCATTATGAATCAAACATTCTCCACACAAACTAGATTGTTAGCTGCACTAAAACACACATTCTTGTAGCTGAAGCTACTGCAAACCATGTGCCTGTTTCTCACTGCTTAACAGCTAGGAGTCCTCACAGACAGAAAAGAACAGTTATTGGAAAACAATCACTCTAACTGGTCTACATACAACATGTACAAGCCAATTCTTATTCCCGAAATCTTCCAGTCAACCAAATTAAATTACATAAACAATTAACTTGGTATAAATAAATACAATAAAACAAAATTGCTTAACTTAAAAAATAACTTCCAAGTATGCAGTACATTATGAATCCTTCCCGATAAATAAACAGCGCTGTTAAGTCTGTTTAGCTGTCAAAGTCTAAACTTCAAGTTTCATGCTCTTAGACACAAATATCTTTAAAACATCCTAATGCATAAAAACATTTACAATAAAGCAGTACCTAACAAGTAAAATACCTTCAGTAAAATGATGCCCATTATATTCAAAAACTTTATGAAATTCTGTTTATTTTCTCAAATGGATGAAAATATAAAAAAATATATATATATTTTTTTTAATAGGGAATGGTTTTTATTGGGTCTATATTAAAAGACCGAAGAGGTGTTTCAGCGAACACCTCTTGGTTGACAAGTAATGAGCGAATGCACTAAAGCGTGAATGCTCAAAACAGCAATTTCTTTCCCTGGGAAAGAAATCGCTTAGCCACCCCCATGTGTTTGCCCCTTTCCTCACTGTAGTGCGATCTCGGAGTTGGTATATTTAGTTAGGGGGGATGTGTGGGGCGAAGCCCCTACGTTGTTATGTTTTAAAGTGTGTGTGTGTGTGTGTGTGTGTGTGTGTGTGTGTGTGTGTGTGTGTGTGTGTGTGTGTGTGTGTTTGTACTAGCGGTTTCTTTCCCAGGGAAAGAAATTGCTGTTTTGAGTGTTTGTGCTTTAGTGCGTTCGCTCATTATGTGTCGACCAAGAGGTGTTCACTGAAAAGTACAGTTGTGTACACTTACCATAAATGTAGATGTTTGAGTGTCTTCACTGTTGCAGTCATCACTGTAAGGTTCTTCCTGCCGGCAGGCAGCCCTCGGTCGGCCAGAATCCTAAAGTCTGGGTCCAGCATTGGCTGTGTACTCACCCTCCCTGACGTCAGAGTGCCAGGGGTACAAAGCTCCCAGCCGACGTCATGTTCTCCAGTTTTTCTTGCCCCAGATGTCAGGTGCCCAAAAGTGAAGGCTAAAAGTAAAACAAAAATGTAACATACAACAAACCCCATAACCTGTAGCAAATACACCTCAGAAGAAGGGTGAAGTAGGAAATCATACCAATAAAAGTATAAGAGGGGACAGGAGGGTGGGTAACCCAGACTGCAACAGTGAAGACACTCAAACATCTACATTTATGGTAAGTGTACACAACTGTACTATGTTCATCGTGTTTCACTGTTGCAGTCATCACTGTAGGGTTGAATCCCAAAGCTGAGATAAAGGGTGGTGGTTATTGAGTAGAAGGGGTGGCTAAAAGGCCTTGCAAGACTGCAGAAGCAAAGCCTGCCCTAGACTTAGAATAAAGAGGGAGATTATAGTGCTTAGAGAAAGTATGCACTGAACTCCAAGTTGCAGCTTCCAAAATATCTTTGGTAGGTTCTCCCCTGAGAAAGGCAGCTGAAGTAGCAGCAGCTCTGGTAGAGTGAGTCCTAACTTTTCCTGGGATTTGCTTTCCATGATGAGAATAACAAAATCTGATTCCATGAGCAATCCATTTAGAAATGGTCTGTTTTGAAATAGCTTTGCCTTGGGAATTTGCTGCATACGAAACAAACAGTTCTGTTTTCCAGATATCCTTGGTTCTGTCCAGGTAAAAGTGAAGCTGCCTGTGCACGTCCAAAGAATGCAAGATCCTCTCCCCCTTATTTTGTGGATTAGGGAAAAAAGTTGGCAGGTGAATAGTTTGGTTTAAAGCCACTTTAGAAACCACTTTAGGCATGAAAGTAGGGTTAGTCCACAAAGAAACCCTGTCTTGATGAAAAATAATGTAAGGTCCCACAGCCATGAGCGCTTATAACTCCGAGACTCTCCTGGCTGAAGTTAAAGCTAGTAGGATAACAGTCTTCCATGATAAATACTTTATATCAGATGTGGCAGCAGGCTCAAAAGGAGGCAGAGTAAGTTTTTCCAGGACATAATTGAGGTCCCAGGCAGGAATGGGTGGTGTCCTAGGGGGCCTTAAATTCTTTGCTCCTCTGAGATATTGTTTCAGAAGTGGATGTGAAAAAATTGGAGGGTCTGTATTATAATGTGCAGAGATAGCTAAGGCATGTATTTTTATGGAGGAAAAAGATAAACCCTTATGCAACATATCTGTTAGGTAATGTAGAGTCAATGGAATATTTGGAATGTGAGGATCTGATTCCTGAGCATGCATCCAGGTGCAAAATCTCTTCCATTTACCTTCATAAGATTTCCTAGTGCTAGGCCTTCTGGTTTCTAAGATAACATCCATGACCTGTATGGAAAGTGTAGGATTAATCATAGGCCCTGAATACGCCAGGCTGCCAGGCTGAGAGTTTTGATATGAGAGTGCAGGACCTGGCTGTGGTGTTGAGACAAAAGATTTGGAATCTGAGGTAGAATCCAAGGAGGTTCCTGGGATAGATTTATCAGTGTTGAGTACAAAAATTGTCGAGGCCAATTTGGGGCTAGTAAGATCAGCTTTGGTTTGTCCTGTTTTATTTTTAATAACACCCTTGGTAGAAGAGGTAGTGGTGGAAAGGCATACCCTGAGAGGTTCCTCCAACTGAATGAGAGAGCATCCACTTTCCATGCTAGCTTGTGATATGTCCTTGTGCAAAAAGTCTGTAACTGGTAGTTGTGGGGAGATGCAAATAGATCTATGTCCGGGCAGCCCCAGGCTTCTGTAATCATCTTGAATATTTGGGTGTCTAGCATCCACTCGTGTGGGTCTGACAGATTCCTGCTCAGGCTGCCAGAGTGCTTTGTTTCCCTGGCAGGAATTGAGCTTGTAGGTCCACTTTGCAAGCTAGTGCTGTGTTCCATAGAGTCATGGCTAGTCTGCAAAGGGGGTAGGAATGAGAACCCCCTTGCTTGTTTATGTACCACATTACTGTGGTGTTGTCTGTCTGTATCAGTAGCTGCCCTGGTTGTAAAAGATCCCTGAAAGCCAAGAGGGCATTCTGCACAGCTAACATCTCTTTTAAATTGATATGTAGATGCTTCTGATCCTCTGTCCAAAAACCTTGCAGGCCTTTCCCCTGCAAGTGGGCTCCCCATGCATAATCGGAGGTGTCCGTGGTTATCACTTGGTAGGCTGGAGGTAGACTGAAGGCTTTCCCTTTGTTTTGAAGACACGCCATGGCCCACCAATGGAATTCCTTTTGCAGGCAAGGCAAGACTGTTTCCAGACTGTGACAATGCTGGGACCATACGCTTTTTAGGTACCATTGTATCTTCCTCATATGCAGTCTTGCATATGGTATGAGTAGGATGCAGGACGCTATATAACCCAAAGCCTGCAGGAATTTCCTTGCAGTTAGCTGAGACATCAATGCCAGGCTTTTGAAAGTTGAAGCCAGCTGTAGTTGTTTTTCTGATGTCAGGAATGCCATCTGGGTTGTTGTGTTTAAAAGAGCACCCAGGAAATTATCTGTTGAGTGGGTGTCAAATTTGACTTTTTTACGTTCACAGTGAATCCCAGGTACTTGAGTAGATTCTGAACAAATTCCAGGTGCTGGAGTAAAATGTCCTTGCTGTCTGCTTGAATAAGGCAGTCGTCCAGATAAGGGTAAATTTAAATTCCCTTGAGTCTGCAGTAAGCTACTACTGGTGCCAGGCACTTGGTAAAGACCCTGGGCACAGTAGACAAGCCAAAGGGCAGCGCAGAGAATTGGTAATGTTTCGAGCCTGCCTTGAACCTGAGGTATCTTCTGCACTCCTGTCTGATAGGAATGTGTAGGTAAGCCTCCCTTAAATCCAATGTCACCATCCATGCATTTTTGTTCAACATTGGCAGGAGCTGCTGCAGAGTAAGCATCTTGAACTTTGGTATATCCAGGAAAGTATTTAAGACGGACAGACCCAGGATGGGTCTCCAAGTATTTTGCTTTCTGGGAACTAGAAAGAGTCTTGAATAAAAGC
Source organism: Protopterus annectens (assembly GCF_019279795.1). Classification (NCBI taxonomy): domain Eukaryota; kingdom Metazoa; phylum Chordata; order Ceratodontiformes; family Protopteridae; genus Protopterus; species Protopterus annectens. The sequence goes on from NC_056731.1 coordinate 57,214,320, forward strand.
CTTGTCCCGTCTCTGAATTTGGAACAAGTTCTATGGCCCTCATAGCCATGAGGGACCTCGCCTGTTTTAACGCCTCTGCCCACTGAGTTTTTGGTAGGTCTGGCCATCCGTTTGGTTTTGGTAAGGTGTGAAAGTGGAATTTGTAACCTCTTAAAACTACATCCAGAACCCACTTGTCTTGGGTTATGTATGTCCAATTTCGGTCAAAAAGAGAAAGTTTTCCTCCCAGAAGAGCTTCCAGGAGAGAAGTTCCTGGAGCCATGCAGGAGGAGTCATTGAGCCTGTTTCCTGTAAGGTTGAGACCTATCTTCTCCTCCCCTGGGGGTGGAAGCACTCCACTGTCTAGGTCTATAAGAGGTCTGTGCTTGGGCCCTCCCTCCCTCTGGGGCACCTATATCTACCCCTCTGAGGCCTGTCCGAGCTGGGAAAGGACCAATTTTTAGCTGGCCAATTTCTGCTAAATCTAGGAGGCTGAACTTGTAAGAAATCCTTAACCGTTTGCATGGATTTTGCCTTATCCTCCATTTTCTTTATAACCTCTTCAGCCTTAGACCCAAACAAAACATTATGTTGAACAGGAGCATCCAGTAACTTTGCTTTCACTTGATCAGGCAAATTTTGTTCCCTTAACCAAGCATGCCTTCTAATGACCGTGCCAGTGGCAGCCGCCCTGCAAGAGGCCTCCAAAGCATCAAAACCACAGTGTAAGGTATGTTTTCCCACCTGCTCAGTAGCATGCATCAAATCATGTAATTCCTTATTGTCTGCACATGCAGAAATGGTACTCATTTTTTGTTTCATAACAGACAAAAGGTATTGCTGATATTTCAACATATAAAATTGACAATTTAAAGCCCTAATAGATAAAGTAGCAGAAGTGTACACTTTTTTGCCCCATCTCTCCAAAGCTCTAGAATCCTTATCTGACGGAATAGGGTTCTTAGCAGTGGCGGCCTTAACACCTTTAGGACCCTGAGAAATGGTTTCTGGATCAGCAGTAGGATTTTTATAAAGAAACTGGTGGGAGTCAGGGACTCTGTAATATCTATCAGGTTTAACAGGGGCCGGAGAAAAGGAGTCAGGAGTTAAATTAGACTCAGAAAAGACATCATCCACAATATCCAAAATAGGAGGAATAGCCAGGGGTCTGTGTTGGGGAAGAAGGAAATCCCTAAGCCTTCTCTTAGATTCAGAGTACTCCTGCCCTTCCCAGTGAAAATGTTCCCTCATGTCATGTAAAAGTTTCCCCAAAAGAATAATCCTCAGGAGGAGAAGCTGAAGGGATGGATTCCTCAGCATCAGAATCCTCATAAGGAGGGAAAGTATAATCCTGTTCAGAGGAAGACACTGAAGAGATAGATGCCTGATCAGAGGATTCATAATCCAATTCCTGTCCTGGCCTTTTGTCAGGAGGGGGATGTGAACCCCTAATCATAGTTAACAAGTCCTATGCCATTTTAAGCATTTGTTTTTGAGATTTAGGTCCCGGATCAGAGGAGGTCTGGGCTTGAGTCTTTGTTTTAGAAGGAGTCTTTGCCTTTGTCTTTGCCTTTGCCTTTACCTGAAGCTGCGTAGGCCTGAAAACCCCCTTGGAAGCCGGTACCTGCACAGCGGCTCCGGACACATCCGAGGGAGCATTATCCGAAGGTCCTGCACCTGGAGTATTTGAAGGCCTAGTTGGCTCCTCATGGGAGTCTGTTTCGGCAAGCGGTTCTGTAATGGCCGACGACAGGGGCTGCGAAAGCGCCTCACTGACGACGGCTGAACCAGCAGCTGGCTCTGATTGTAAACTGTCGTCTGATTTGGGCCTCGGAGGCCAATCCTTATCCTTGCGCCTTTTATGAACTCCGGTAGTCGGAAGCGTGTCCGACGACATGTTATAATTAAATCGCCTCCCAAAGTAATGAAAGGCAAAATCATATCTCCGTTTAATAGTACGTTGATTAAATCTAGCACAAAACCGACAACTAGCTACGTCGTGGTCAGGGCCTAGACAAAGAATACAGTAAGAGTGAAAATCCTTATGAGGTATTTGCTTCCCACATGAAATACAATTATTAACTTTTTCTGACATCGGTCTGGAGCAAGAAAAAAGTTTCCCCAACGGGGTACTTAGCTTTGAAAAGAAGAATGTCTTCGGTATGAAGCACCAAAAATAACAGGAGACAGCCGACTGGCATTTGCGAACTGCTTCCACCATGCGGCAAGAAAGACTGGAGAACATGGCGTCGGCTGGGAGCTTTGTACCCCTGGCGCTCTGACGTCAGGGAGGGTGAGTACACAGCCAACGCCAGACCCAGACTTTGGGATTCTGGCCGACCGAGGGCTGCCTGCCGGCAGGAAGAACCCTACAGTGATGACTGCAACAGTGAAACACGATGAACATCACCTCTTCGGTCTTTTAATATAGACCCTTTTTTATTCAGTTACTCTAAAAAGTAAAAAACAAGGAAGAGGAGTGAAAACTTTGCAAAAGAAACACGGACAACCAGAGTTCAAAAAAGCATTTAAGGTTGGTTTTGCTGATTCTGGTAATGATGTACCAGAAGTAGTAGCAGGAATCAGCAAAACTAACCCTGAATGCTTTTCTGAAATCAGGTTGTCTGTTTATTTTGCAAAGTTTTCACTCTTCTTCTTGGTTTTTTACTTTTTAGAGTAACTGAATAAAAAGCATTCCTTATTAAAAAAATCTTTTCTTATATATATTTGTATTTTTTACTTTTTAGTTATACTTATTTTTTTAGCATTATGACAAGCTTGTTCCTTAAGAACCAAAATGTTGTATTGTTAATAGAGAAAATGACAGGACTCAGATCTCGTAAACCATGAAACATTCCCATAGAGAAATTGTGCTCATAAATTACTTCTCATCTACCCCGGATTATGTCTCAAATCTTTGCTTTGTCCATCCTAAAGTGGTGATTTGAGGAAAAAGTTTGTGGGTAAACTTAATAAACAATAACAAAAAATAATACACAGACTTTTTACTTCAGAAATAACATGCTTAACTCACGTTCTTATTTTGACAAGCTAATCATACCAATATTTTAAAAAGCGCCCCTGGCCGTTCTTGATTATTAATGGATTTGTCCCCGATTTTGGAGATAGACTGAGAATTATGAATGCGTTGGAGATATCTCTCACATACAAAAGATCATGAAGGATGAATAATTCTAACAGTTACAAATCAGGAAATTTAACATAAGCTACAGTGGCAGGTCACTGGGTGCATGCCATGCAAAATATGAATTCTAGACAACCCACATTAATGACATCAAGCACAAGTTAGTAACTCTGCAGAGCTTACTCTGAAGATCATAACAGTACAACAAGGAAAATATAAATTTACATACTCTATGGAAACAATGTTGTTGTCTTTCGACTTTTCCCGGTTAGGGGTCGCCGCAGCAGAACTCCGGTCTGCTAATGATTGGCAGTAGATTTTCACGAAAGCAGAGGTGCCAGCTCAACGTTCAACCTTCAATGAAGGCACGCCCATTTACGCATGTCTTTCGAACGTCCACCCAACCGTGGGGAGGACATGCAGACTCCACACAGAAGGCACAGTTAGGAACAGTGACAGGATGGATAAGTCAGAAAAGGTGTTAAGTGGAGAATCATTTAATGCCAAATAAAGTACATAGTTGAGAATTACTCAATGTTGCAATTTTCAAACGTACAAAACACTACGTCAATAATTGTGAAACAAACGCTAAAATAATCTCTCCTATTCTTCCAGGAAGTTAAAACAAATTGTTATGTATGACATACACCTCATAAGATAGTGATTCTTCTACTTCAGACCAAACTCAAAACAGACTGACAGGTATTAAATGCAACTGCAGATGACGTTTAATCACAGACGGACTGTTTTTTATTGATGTGCATAATGTACTAAAGGTTTCTAAACGTTTCTGTAAGTAATCGACAAAACAAAAATTAAGTCAACTTCAGAGCATTTATAATAAAAGTGCATGCACCGTTTAACAGATAAAGTCTGTGTGTGTGTGTGTGTGTGTGTGTGTGTGTGTGTGTGTGTGTGTGTGTGTGTGTGTGTGTGTGTGTGTGTGTGTGTGTGTGTGTGTGTGTGTGTGTGTGTGTGTGTGTGTGTGTGTGTGTGTGTGTGTGTGTGTGTGTGTGTGTGTTGTCTCGCTAATAACAGAGGGACAATATTTTACTTAAAGATTAAAATAGTATCCCTCTGTCATTGAAATTGCCTTTGTGGCTCTTTCTCGCTTTAGCAAGACAGCGGAATCTCACGACAGAACCACAGAGGGACACAGCCATAAAAGCAATTTCAATAAAAAGCATAATAATAGCAATATTAAGGACAATTCCATTAGCAGCACAACAGCCACAGCTGAGGATATTAAATAGCCTGACAGATTCTAAAACTTTCAGCAGTTTTCAAAGTGCTGTCATCTGTTTGTGCATAGCATTAATCTGTAAAGAATGTTACTAGGTTGTTATGCAGATAAGGCTAGCAGAGGTCATTTATATTGACTACAGAAATGCAGAGATGTTTTGATAAACACACCACCCTACTGCAAAAGTGTAAAGTACTTAAGGGATATGGGTTAAGGAGAAAGTGATTACATGGATAAGGCAAAGTACTTAAGGGATATGGGTAAAGGGGAAAGTGATTACATGGATAAGGCACCTTAGATGTTGGCGTATTACTATGATTCATAGAGATAAACACAGAAGGGCCTCCTTTGTATATAAAAAAAGGTGTCAAGGACCCTGAACATAGACTTATTTAACAGCACCTTACTACCAGGGGATTACTTGAATTTGGCAAATTAATTAGAAAACAGAAGGCTTTTTAAAGGAAGGAAAAATATGGGAAATTAATAGGAACAGTTCAAAATGAGGTGAACACTTCGAGAACTGCTTTATTCGTACGATTGACATATTACTGCAATACTGTAAAGCTGTCATTTGTAAATGGAAAATCACTATTTATTTCCACTGCTGCTATAATGATCACTGAAAAAATCATTTTGGTGTCTTTTAGTGATTGTGCATACATGGTAGAAGTACTGAAGTAGCAAGGATGTTTGTTGGCTGCACATGCTGTGTCGTTATTGGGAGATACTCAGCCACTGGATGTGGCAACTCTGTGTAGGGGCTAATGAATGGACAGATGTGTTAAACTGCTTTCTTCACTTGGCTGGACTGTGCATGTGTATATTATTATGGAGGTTGTGTCACATGTTTTTTTCCACAGTATGGCAAGTGAATGGATTGCAAAGTACATATTATAGGTGCAGTTACACTTTCTAAAATACTGTGCAGACAGCTTGGAGCACTTGACTACGAATTGCAAGTAGGCTTCAGTAGCATAAACCACTTTACAAAATTTCTCACATCTCATTAGTTAATTTCCTTCTCTAATTCACAGTCATTGCACAGTAATATAAATGGCCCCTATGAATTGCTGCCTATCTATGCTTATTCCCTGATATCACAGATACATGTAATATGTTCATGCAGTGATTATGAATACCATCCTTGTTTCCATTCTATTTATTTCAACACACAGAAAACAATAATTCAGAAGTATCACAGAATATGTAGCCAGTCATACTAAATTGCAGTGAAATACAGTCATGGACAGAATTCCTTAAACACAAATCCATGCATCAGTAAACAGCTGTGTACATGCATTCTTATCAGTCTAACATTAAAAATCACCATCAGCACAAGAAAAAAAGTTTCAAGACTCAGTAATACCATATCAAAAATATCAGAAGCATGAGCAGTTAAGATTTCTTTCAATCATGTAACTGTATAACAACAGATTGTATCTGGCTTGTGGGAATGCAGATATATCCACACTCAAATGTGATTTACTACTGAAGCACCAAGAATTAGAACTAAATTTGAATGCCACAAGGTGTTATGGTAACCTGAACAGTAAGCACTATTCTTTTCACACTCTGGTCTCGTATCTGCCCAGTACGAGTTTTCTTAATATTTTCTGCAGTTCCAGAACTCAGATGTAAATGATGAAAGGTCAGTGTGTCTGTGTGTGTGTGTGTGTGTGTGTGTGTGTGTGTGTGTGTGTGTGTGTGTGTGTGTTGTTTTGTTTTTATACATTATATATTACATTACTCTCTCCAACAATTATCACTCACTCCAACAGCACACACTGCTCAATTATTGCTCTCCAACCTGCACTATTCACCTGTCCACCATTCCACATGAACTGTCCCCACAAACTCCACCAATCTCCATATAGTTTGCTCCCTCCCTTTTCCAAAGAACCCACACCCAGCTCTTCTTTCCCCTTCAACATCCAGTGCTTCAACTAAAGCTGGTTTAGGTTGTGACTTCCACCCTTCTGCAACCAGTCTCCTGGCAAGACTTTAGCATGTCCAGGCAACTCGGATCCCACATCTTAGGCCAAAAGAATCACTCTCCTAGCTACAACCATTTGCTCTCCCAATACCTCACACAAAAGCATTCCCCACAGAGAATATACAAAATCTAACAACTCATTACACTCCCAAAAAACATGTTCTCAACTACTACTCTTTGTACCTATGATGATGTGAGATTTTGTCAGCTATGCCAGGAGAAGTATGGCAGTGAATGTGTAACATATGCCAGCACAGCTAGCTGGAATTTTGTAAAGAATTATATGTCATCTGTATACCAAACTAGTTTGTACAGATGACCGAGTTGAAAATGGATTACTAAAGTTGCTTAATGTAACAGTGTTTCCTGCTGTACAGAAAATAATATAAATGCATTATTGTAACTGTCTAAAAATATATGTTAATAGTGGATAGTGGAAGAGAAGAGGTTAAGCTCAGCTGCAGCTAACTTTGGAAAATAGTAAGAAATTAAATTACTGGGCCTAGGCCATAAAGATGTTATCTCACAATTTTGAATCAAGCCAGAGATGCAACGTCTGTAAGATGCAAGGTTTGTTGGTCTCTGTAGGAGGGTTAGAAGTTTTTAACTTTTGTGACTTCCAGAAGCTGCACAAGATCTGAGCAATGCTCTTGTGTGTATATTATTGGACATGTAGGTACTAAATCCTGGCACTTTCTAGCAATGTGGGGGGGGGGGGTGCATGGGAACCAAAAGGCAGACAAACAGATGTATGTGATGCCATTCTTTACAGAAATAATGTTTTAATATAAGATGAGACAGAAGCCTCAGGGCAATCTGTTTCTTGGAACCTGACATAGAAAGATCCCTCATCTACTTCATTTTGCTTTGCTCTATTAAGTAAGTAGGAACAGTAATTCTCTAGATCAGTCAGGAAAATATAGTGAGAATAGTCAAGCATTATTTTTCTGTAATTGTGTGAATCTTACCACCTGTGTTATTTTTAATATTTCCTTTGACTGAAACTATGGTGTTTACTATAAATAGATATTTAGTATTTTCATGCTCTTTTATTATTTATTATTAAATATATTTAAACTGTTCATCATGGCTGGTCCTTTAGAAAACATTTTAACCTTCAAAAGTTCTCATATCTGTTTGGTGACTATGTGGTCATGCCTGAAAGCCTTTGTGCATTGCTCAAAACACTACCATTTGTATAAATATTAATTTCACTTGGTATAATTGGGTACCTTTGTAATACCTTTGGACTAGCTGGCTTTGGAGTGTCTGGTGGCAGTGTAACTACTTTGTCTAGGCAGAAGGTTCTATAGCTAGTAACTTTGTGCCAGCCTTTCCCAGGTGTGTGTGTGTGTGTGTGTGTGTGTGTGTGTGTGTGTGTGTGTGTGTGTGTGTGTGTGTGTGTGTCTGCAAATCAAATCTCAGAGTGTGTGTGTCAGCTGCTTGGGGCAAGGACAAGAAGCACTAGTTTCACAGACAGGGTGCTGCAGGACTTGGCTTGGACACTCAGCTGAGGTCTCAACCCTACAGCTGTGCCAGTGGGAAGTCTTATTGAGGATCTGGAGAGAGGGACCAGCCCCCAGACTGTGTGTGTTCCCTGTGCGCTCTTAAGGGAAATCAGGCTTGATTCAGAGAATTGCATCTGGAAATACTGGGTATATCCATTTTTGATCCAAGTGAACATCCCTCTACAGTGTCAGGATTCAGGATCCTTGATTACTGGCCTAGAGGGGGGATGTCACAGTACCATCATGCATTCACCATCCACCCTAAGAAAAACTCTTCTTTGAAGTCTGCTCATGATATAAAAACATCCATATTAATATCTCTAAGAAAAATCTTAAACCTTCTGGACTTTGCTGTACACTATGGAGGCACAAAGATATCCTCCCACTGTTCTCTTGCACATCACCAGCCACTCTCTTTTCCCAACCTTCTCCAACCACCTCCAATTGATTCCACAGTCATCATGCAATATTTCATACTTCTTATCAATTATACCACATACAACATCAATTTCTATTCTAGACTCAAGTATAACTCTACCAGAGATGGTCTTTCATACCACAATCATCCTCCACTTCCCCCTACCTACACTCTACCTGCATTCCAAGCCCCTTCATGGCCTCATCCCACTCCATGATCCTTCCCTCTTCACCTTTCTTTTCCTTTATCCCCCCTACAGTTTCTCCAATAAACTCCAACCCCCTCTTGCCCATCCTGCGCATCCCCAACTGCAGCAATTCTCCCTGGAAAAAAATCTCCCCTTTCCACTCCAGTCCCATCTCTGTTCCCAGAACATCCTCTTCCACACCATGAATGGTACATTCTGCATGACTCCTGTCACTCTCCCCAAAGACCTACATTCTAAACCCCACCCTCTCCCTACCTCTCAAACTCCTCCATTTTATCATCCTCCTCCACCCTAACTTGTATCATGGATATGAGCCTTAACTGTGCAACTCCAAAACATTCCTTCCAACCAGGCAATCACAAACCATTTTGCTCCATGGTCAGAATCAACCCATCCCACTCAACTCTTGCACTCCTCTCCTCCAAAACAAATGCAATCAAATTCCCATTAACTGAAGTCTACAATATGCCTGACCTGTACACAAAAACCAAGGGGACAAGAAATACCTTCAATGCCCATATCCCACTATCTGCATCCACAACCAACAGCCTATTAATTTCTACATTATTACTTGCTCCATTTTCCCCATACATCCCCTGCTGTCAAACAAAATCCCCACCCCATCCTGTCCACACAAATATGGGCACCTTTAAATCGACCTATGTGTGGGTGGGTTCACTATAGAATCTCGAAATACTGAAATCCCAAATTTCAGTATTTTGAAATTCTACAGCCGAAAGCTTTAAATCCCGAAACCCTAGAACCGCAAAATTTAAAACCGCGAACCTACACTACAAATACACCACACACATACACACACTGTCCCCCCACAATCAAACATACAATCCTACACTACAGACATGTGGTGGCCTGCGCCCCCCACATCACCCCTACTTATATATACTAACTCCAAGAATACACAATCACACACACAAAGGTATCTCACACCCACACATTTCATAGCCCCTTGCACACACACATCACAGCCACTAACATACACTAAAGCCCCTAACCAACACACTTATGCATACATACTTACCTGAACTTACACCTATCCATTCACACACCGCAACACCAGAAGCGCTATTTCAAAATCTCCGAACTTCGGAATTTTGAATTTCGCGCTTCTGGGGTTTCGAGATTTAAAGCTTTCGGCTATAGAATTTCAAAATACTGAAATTTGGGATTTCAGTATTTCGAGATTCTACAGTGAACCCATGTGGGTATATGGTTTATTGCTATAGCCTTTGTTTTATCTTCGTTTACTTTATATCCTTAAAGGACTTTAAATGGTCTTTAAGTTCTGCAACAACAAAATGTCCTTTTCTAGATTTATCCAGAAAAGACCTAACTTTTTTGATTACCATGCCAGTTACATCCATGAATTTATTGTCTTTGCCAATGGCTCTAAATATAAAGCAAATAAAAGGGAAAGAGAACACTACTGCCTGGTTCCCCTGTTCAAATACAGCTTGTGGGAAAGAAACCCCCTCCCACTTTATTTCTTCCCTTCAGCCCTTCATACATCCTCCTAAATAATCCTATTATTCGTGCATGTATTTGGTAGAGAACAACAACATAGGCAGGTATAGCCAACCAGCAGTGTGACCACTGGTTGTAGATGACTGTCACTGCTGAAGTGATACCTTTACCCCATGTGCAAAATTGGGAAAAGGGGGTTGCGGATGAATGGATTCTATCAGGGAATGCAAATGCTTCCATTGTCCTACTCTTAAGTCCAGGCCAACTCTACTGAACATCTTCAGTGCATCAAGACCCTCCAACAATAGTGTTATATGCTTACATTCTGCTTCCTTCTGTATCATCATTGTTCTATTAATGCTGTCAAACATTGTATACCTATCACAAAACAACACTGATCCTACTCTATCAACTTTGGCAACATCTTTGCCATTCTCTTAGCTCTGAAGAAAACCCTTTTAAGCCACTGACTGAAAAAAACATATTTACATAGACAAACAAATACAAAACAATTCAGACAGACAGAAAGACCAAACAGCTATAAACATTAAGAATATGTACAGTTGCACAGCAAGTCAGGCAAGCACACAGGCCAAATGAACTTAAAACCAGAATGTTTTTTTTTTATTTTCAGCTATCAATGCTACAGTGTTAATAAATACTAGTGTTTTATACCCAGGAACACGGTTGCAGGTAGACGCTCTGGTCTACTGCATTTAACTAAATTCAGGACACCATTCAGCACACTGGCAGTGTTGTAGCCAAATGCCACATGGCTGAGAAACTACAGAACACAAATGTAAGGGCCATGCTGTGGTATGAGAAAGTTACTGTAGAACCATGAACTGCACATTTCTGAGCACTGATGTTCTTTCCATGTTGCACTGATGACTGTAAATATGTGAGTAATAAATCACTTAAGACTATACGCTCTACTCTCTATGTAGAGCTGGAGGTTCTGACACAGACTGATAGACTGTCAGACAAGGCCCCACTTGTACTTAGTAAAAGAGCCTGTAATACATATATAACCTCTTTCCTTCTCTGATTTCAGGGAAACAGGAGCCAGAAGAAAGAAAGGAAAGATTTGCAATTGCAATGCTATACTCACTCGCACATTCATTTCATACCTACATTTGCCTATGACCCTTCTGTTGCAACTCTTACCCCTTTAATGTTTATTCATCTGCAACAAAAGACACATAAATGATTGTTATAAAAATGCATTCTTTGTGCTCCTTATTTCCCAGTGTAAGACAGCTAATATAAGTGGCAAGGAAAGAACACACCAACTGTTTCTTCTACAAAGATGGTATGCATCCTGCTGTCGAGTGCCAGAAAAGAACAAGCAAAAAAATCTACTTTATCACAGCAGCGTTTTTTATAACAACTGCTACTATTGCCTGAAGCACCTCAGATGAAAAAGACAGATGTGAAAGATACAATCTAAACAAGTATGGGCCTAGGAGAGAGCCCTGTGGGACACCCTGACTGTGACCAAGAATGTCATCTGTCCAATTGCTGTATGATACTTTCCATGTCCTATTTGTTAACCCTGCAGCTATCCATCTTAACAGTAAATCAGTACCTAGCCTAACTTATTCATCAGTGTTTTGTATATGACCCTGTCAAATGCTGAAGTTAAATCTATATAAAGTTATATTACAACACAATTTTTCATTCATAGCTGTTATTATATGGCTAGAGAACATCATGATACAGGTGGTAATAGAGCTATTTTCAACATATGCATGCTGACATATGACTTCCAAGTCCCAACCTTTCCAATTCTAGCAATAACTTTCCAATATTACCTTCTCCATTACTTTTCCACAACATGAAAGTAAAGGGTCTGCAAAACTCTGGGTTTGCCCTACTCCCCCTTACCTTAAAAACAGGCTTAAGTGCAGGACTCCCATTTTGAAGAATCTCCCATATTTGTACAGCCTAGTAAATAATAGACATAATAGTATCTCTAACACAAAAGTACAGGAATGGAAATTGGCGGGGCAATACAGTCCACATACGCTATTCTAACCACTTCTGGTCACCAGTTTACACAATGTTCACTTCAACACAAACAAATTCAAAGTCCGATCAGGATAAAAATATTTGAATTTATTAATCCAATGACAAAATTCGGCAAGCGCTTTCACCCAAAAGGGATTCTTCAGGCCATTAAACAGGAAAAAACACATATTCAAACTACCCTATATATACTCTCTATATGTGCTCAGCTGACAATGACATCATTTCCTACTATAAATTAAAACCCTAACTAAATAGAGCACTTAAAATTCCTAAGATTTACACAGAAATATATTACTTTTCGACCTTAAAACTTGTGACACATATATAAACATTACTAAATTAATGTTAGACCATTATTCACACAAACCTAAAGATATAAATTTCTTAATACATTCAACTTTCATTCATAGACTTATAACACAGATATATTGGCATAATAAACAATAAAATCCTGGGATCTACACCCTAACTCTTCTTGCTTTTAATATCGGCTTCAGAGGTACTCTCTTGTTTAATCCAGGGGGTCGGTCCGCTCTCAACCTTATGATCCACTTAGTTTCAGTCTGTTCAGTCTGATTCATTATATCACCCCTCCTTATAGTGGGTCTGTTTATCTGTACAACTAAAAAATTGAACATGTTCAGGAGAAGTTTCTATAACATGTCTGGATAGAGCATTTTTATCAGATTTAATTTGAATATTATATTGATGTTCCCTGATCCTAACTTTAAGTTTCCTGTCAGTCTTGCCCACATACCGACAGGTGGCAAGATAGATCACATGTTTGGTATTACAGGTGGCTCTAGGAAAAGAGTGATAGCATCGCTGAGTAATTGGTTGAATGAACATAGCTGTACTGTCCATCATAGGGCAAAAACAACACCTATGACAGGGTTGAGTGGTTCTATCACTGGAACCAAACATAAAGCAATTATCAACCCTCTGCGGACCACATAGCATTCTATGTAGGTTAAGCCGATTCTTGAACCTAAAACTGGGTATGCTACCCACTATGCCCTGAATATCAAGATTGACTGTCAACAGATCCCAGTGCTTAAAATAAATGTCTTTAATTGCACTAACATCTTGCGTATAATAAATTGACATGCTAGTTTCTTTTCTGATGGAAGTGACCTCATCCATCATATCTGTCCTCCGCAGAGGGTAGTACAGCTATGTTCATTCAACCAATTACTCAGCAATGCTATCACTTTTTTCCTAGAGCCACCTGTAATACCAAACATGTGATCTATCTTGCCACCTGTCGGTCCTGCCCAGCATTTTATGTGGGCAAGACCGACAGGAGACTTAAAGATAGGATCAGGGAACATCAATATAATATTCAAATTAAATCTGATAAAAATGCTCTATCTAGACAGGTTATAGAAACTTCTCCTGAACATGTTCAATTTTTTAGTTGTACAGATAAACAGACCCACTATAAGGAGGGGTGATATAATGAATCAGACTGAACAGATTGAAACTAAGTGGATCATAAGGCTGAGAGCGGACCGAGCCCCTGGATTAAATGAGAGAGTACCTCTGAAGCCGATATTAAAAGCAAGAAGAGTTAGGGTGTAGATCCCAGGATTTTATTGTTTATTATGCCAATATATCTGTGTTATAAGTCTATGAATGAAAGTTGAATGTATTAAGAAATTTATATCTTTAGGTTTGTATGAATAATGGTCTAACATTAATTTAGTAATGTTTATATATGTGTCACAAGTTTTAATGGTCGAAAAATAATATATTTCTGTGTGAATCTTAGGAATTTTAAGTGCTCTATTTAGTTAGAGTTTTAATTTGTAGTAGGAAATGATGTCATTGTCAGCTGAGCACATATAGAGAGTATACATTGAGTATATATAGGGTAGTTTGAATATGTGGTTTTTCCTGTTTAATGGCCTGAAGAAATGTGAAAGTGCTTGCTGAATTTTGTCATTGGATTAATAAATTCAAATATTTTTATCCTGATCGGACTTTGAATTTGTTTGTGTTGAAGTGAACATTGTGTAAACTGGTGACCAGAAGTGGTTGGAATAGCGTATGTGGACTGTATTGCCCCACCAATTTCAGTTTCTGTACTTTTGTGTTGGGTTTGATTTTATTCATTCATATATTCAGGATTCGGGACTCTTGGGCGGCAGTTGGAGTCTGTTATAATAGTATCTCTCTTCGCAGAAATCCTTCACTTCGCAGGCACTCCATAACTTCAACTTCTATTTTTTTTAACTTCTACTTTACTAATCTTCTTTTCTACATTCCCTCTTTGTGACATTTTTTATTGTGAAATTTTCTGTAGCTGGATGCCTTTGCCTGTTCTTCTCTTAGAATATCTTTGGGGCTGCCTTCTTTATATTGATTAATTTACCTTTCTCATTTGCATAAATATTGCACCATACCAAATCTTTCTTTCTTATGTCCATATTTCTTTGTTATACTTTTTAAAAATCGCTAGGTTGTGTTGTTTATATTTTTGCACTTCCTCAGATGCTTCTTTTTCCAAACAGATCAAAGTTTCTTAATCTATATACTGTTTTTCAGAAAACTTTTGCATTAATGAATATATTTTTTTTATTTGACGCTTCTGACAGTTTTTCTTGTGGAAGTATTTTTCTTTCCTCTAATTTCTCTCTTAATCATTTTGTATTACTTGTGTCTGGAAATTCTGGGATTTTTGCATTATACTAACAATACATCATTTCTTTCTTATCTTCAATAGTCCACTTTATCGTCTTTATGGATCTTCTTTGGTCTATCAGTTTTTATGATTTTTGTGGATTACTACTTCCTTTTGCAACAAGGGGGCCGTCCTCCTCCTGAGCCTGGCCCCACTGTAGGAATGTTTCCATATTTTAAGGATTCTACAAGGCCATCTTTTCCAGTCATGGCACCAATGTGCATATCAGGAATGGGCACTTTTTATCCTGGGTCTTGTGCACCCAGCGACCGTTTTTAATTTTTAACCTACTTCTGTCCATCATATTTGCTGCATAAATACAGTCTATATATCAGTGTCATCTTGGTGAGATTTTGTGAAAACAGGGTCCACATTGTGAAGGTACTCACCAAGACTTGAGGATGAATTCAATTTCAGCAATACTACTCTCCCTTGTTTGCTGATTTCTCTCTACATTCGGACCCCTTTGTCTTGGTACTGTAAGGTCTTGCTGAAGTGTTCTCAGGTCAATATTAATAATTCTGACTCTTTCCTGTGCCTTGTTTGGATCCAGTTTGAACTGTTCTTTTTCAATATAATCTGATTTGATTTCAGTATATGAGGTTACCTGGATGATACAAGGACAATTTATCACTCATTTTGTGGGGTCAAACTACCCTGCATAAGATTTTGTAAATCTATCTATAATTTGTGGTGTCTGAGAATACATTTTAGAATCAACACACAGTTTATCAATTTGTATGTCTTTACTCCTTCCACAGCTTGCGTATCTATAAAATGGTTTCCTATTATGCTCAATATATTTATATAAAACTTTTATTCAATTTTTTTCTTAACCTTGTCTCACACTGTTTACCTTGTCTGCCCAGTATGTTTATTTCAGTTTTCAAAAGTTGTAGTTTGACCTATTTTCCATTTCTTATATTTTTGTTTCTCATTTTAACCAAGTATCTTGTTCTTAGAGAAATATATCCTCCTGACATTGTGTGCCAAGATCCTTATGTTAAACACTTTTTTTTTTATTTTTTGCATTCGAACAATTTCTCTTTCAAAATTTTCCACATTCCTTCTGTAGTTTTTCCACTGAACTCATGACTCCAATTAGTTTTACATAGCGACTGGTTGGCTTCCATATAATCTGTTATTAATTTTCAGTGTATTGATTTAGATTTCAATTTGGCAAAAGTATCTAGCAACAAAGTAACCTTTATAACCCCATGATCACTGCACATCAATGGAGGTAAAACCTGACATAAAGTAACAGGAATTTCTTTAGACAAACAATGTCTGGTATATTCAGTTCCCTGATAGGCTTCTTTAGAATCTGAAGCAATTGTTATTCCTGAACATATGTTGTGAAAATTTCCTTACTAATGTTGTTGAATCAATCTTATTCCAGTTGGTTTCTGGTAAAGTTAAGTCCCCAGCCACTATTTTTCTTCCAGCCTGTGATTCATGCAAGAAATATATGAATTCCTCTGGGTCATCAGCACTTGACTTTGGTGGTCTATATACTCCAGCAATTGTTATATGTTCCAGGGATGTCTTTATTATCAAAGTTAAACACCAATACTGTAGATTGTATATCACTGAACATATAATAATCACAGGTGTCATAAAAAGAATTTATGTACTCACCATAACGTTCCATGTTTGTAGTCCATCGCGCCCTTCATTCTTGCATATGGGTTTGGAGCTGATCCTCGGCTCTGACTCGGCCTATTACAAAGTCTCATAGTTGGCTCATGGCTAGGTAGGTATCCCATAGTGCACTGGAACAATCCTCAGATCTTGTTTGCTGCTAAACTATAGATAGACAGAAATAAAGTTATCCAAAAAGAACAACAATAATGAAAGGTCTCCACCCTACCAAGGTAAGACTATCCTGCCTCCTGATCCTTCCAGGACAGGGATAGGTAGGAGGGTTCGTAAGAATGAAGGGTGAGATGGACTACAAACATGGAATTTTATGGTGAGTTCATAACTTCTTTATGTTCTGTAGTCCTATATCGCCTTCATTCTTACATATGGGACAGCATCCCTAACACCTTATTCTTGGGTGGCTCAAGGAAAAATATTCCCGAGTACCATGGAACCAAAGGAGGCTCTACCCCTTGAGGGCAGGTCCAATTTGTAATGAGTGATAAAGGTATGAGGGGTAGCCCAAGTTGCTGCTGCACAAATATTGTCAACTGGAGCTCTGGCTTGGAAGGCAGCAGATGTAGACTGTGATCGGCTAGAATAAGCCTTAATCTTGAACGGTAGAGATTTTCCATTGGAGGAGTAAATGAAGGAAATACAGCTCGAAATCCAAATTGACAGAGTAACTTTAGAGACTGGTAAACCTAGTCTAGGATCAGAAAAGGATACGAACAATTGGTCTGACTTTCTGAGTTGGTGAAGGGAGCCTGACATGTGTCAAAAGGTCTGGCACTGGGTCCAGAGTCCATGGATAGTCTAGTAGATGAGGCCTGAGAAAGGGGAACCAAATCTGACGAGGCCAGTAAGGAGTGATGAGAATCATTTTGCTTCCCAAAAGCTTTGCTTTCTGAATCACTCTGGATATGAGAGGAAAGGGAGGAAAGCATAAAGGAGTCCCAGAGGCCAATCGTGAACAAGTGCGTCTCTCGGTAACTCCCCCAGAGGGGGGATAAGGGAAAAGTAGCTGCTGCATTTGGAGTTGATTGGACTGGCGAAGAGATCACAGCAAGGCCGTTCCCATATGCGGAAGATCTGTTCCGCTACTTCCTGATTCAGAGACCACTTGTGAGGCATCAAGATTGCCCTGCCAAGTTTGTCAGCTATCACATTGGTTGTCTCTGGAATGTGTGTTGCCACCAGAAAGCATTGGGAAGAGATTGCCTACTCCCAAACATGAAGCGCCTCTCTACAGAGGGGGTAAGATCTGGTTCCACCTTGTTTGTTGAGATACCATACTACTGACATGTTGTCTGACTGGATTGTTATCATCCCTAGATGAAGAGAGTTGTGAAGTGCTTGCAAAGCTAGAAGCACTGCTTTCATCTCTAGGACACTGATAGGCAGGTGAGCCTCATGATCTTGCCATGTGCCCTGGACAGTCCTGCCTAGATAATGCCACCCGCCACCCTATCTGTGAGGCATCCATGGTCACAGTAGCAATGGGTTGGTGAGGAAGGAATGGAGTACCTTAGTTGGTTGGGTTGAATCCACCAACGGAGGTCCTTTTTACAAGACTCTGTTATGATAATGTGGTGAGATAGAGGCAGTTGTTAAAAGGACCACTGGGACAATAGAAGCCATTGGAGAATTTACATATGTAATCTGGTGAGAGGGACTAACATTATGGTGGAGGCCATGGTTCCTAAGAGTTTCAGCACCGTCTTTGCCTTGACTTTCTGTAGAGGAAGTAGACAGATAACTTGTTGTATGAGGCTCTGCACTCTTTCTGCAGGTAGACGAGCTAGCATGGCAATAGTGTCTATTTCTGCACCTATAAAAGTCACAAATTGAGAGGGCAATAAGGCAGACTTTTCCCAATTTATTGTAATCCCGAACTAGGAACAGAGTTGGATAGTGGAATTTCTGGTTTGAAGGAGTAGATGTCTGGTGGAGGCAGTCAGGAGCCCAGTCCAGACGTCAAACAGATGGAAAACACTTGACATCTCAGCTCAGGTGAGCTGTCACTACTGCCATACATTTGGTGGACACTCTGAGAGCTGTGGTGAAACCAAAGGGCAGTGCACGAAATTGGTAGTGACTGGCTCCGAGCCGGAAGTGTAGGTGGGTCCTCGACGCTCTGTCCATTTTTATATGGTAGTACACATCTTGGCGGTCTAAGAAGCACATCCAATTGTCTTTCCCTAACAGAGGGAGTAACGACTGCAGAGTCACCATCCAGAACTTGTCCTTCTTCATGGATTCTTTTAGTTTGCAGAGTTCCAAGATGGGCCTCCAGTCCCCTGTACATTTTGGCACTAAAAAGAATCTGGAGTAAGTTCTGAATCCTATCTGGTCTGCAGGGATGGTTTGGATGACTCTGTTTGTGAGCAACTTTTTCACTTCTACAGTTGCTTGATCCCTGTGATTGGGTGGAACATCTGGGATCTTCTTGGGAGTGTGGGGTGAAAGAGAAAAAGGTATGGAGTAACCTTTGGTGATTATTCTTTGTACCCATTTGTCTTGGGTGATGCTTTGCCAGGCTTCTGGATACAAAGATATGCGACCCCCGGCTGGCTCCAGAGAAGCACAGCCAGGCCCCACATCAGGAGCACTGACAGGGATGACCTCGAAATGAATCATGGCCTCCCTGGTTTTGCAGGCCACCCCTGCCTCTAGGTGATGTCTACCATTTGCTTCTCCTCTTCTGCCTCTGAAGGAGGAGTCACCCTGTGTATCCGAGAAAAATCTCTGGGACTTCTAAAACCACATCTTACCACCTCTCTCACCCTTAGGATATGATCTAGAGGAGGCAGTAAAATGTACTCCCACAGCAGAGAGCATTTTCCTTTCTTGCTCGCAGCTGATGAGTGTATCTTTTAACTTAGGTCCAAACAATGAAGAACCGTCAAAGGGGGCATTGGTAAAAGTAGACTTGAATGGCTCCACAAAATTACATAACCGCATCCAGGAGTGTCTCCTAAGGGAAACTTCTGAACCTGCTGCCCTTGCTCGCTCCATCGGCTGCGTAAGAAATCAGCCTCATGGAGGAGTTCACGATGAAATTTAAGGTGGACAACTGAGCAGACATCTTCTCATGGACTCCTTCAGTAGATGTACCTTGTAGAGTATCTCCCAACTCCTTAAGGGGATCTCTTTGAAGCCTTGTAAAATGTGTTAGATAGTTCAGCGATCTGAGTGTGAAAGCTGCTGAAGAAAAGATACGCTTCCCGTATCTGTCCATCGTTCGAGACTCCTTATTTCGCTGGATGGACAGATGAAGTCACTGCTAGCTCCTTCATAGTGGCCACCGCCACCACCATGGCATCTACAGGCATGCCCTTGGACAAAAAATCTCTCTCTTTGGGGCAGACAGAAATTTATTGGGCCTTCTGGGAACTGGTTCCACAGCATCAGGAGTATCCCACACCTTTCGACTAATGAGGTCTAAAAGTTCATCAAAAGGTGGAGACACCCAAGAGGCTGAAGGTTGAGACTCAAAAGCCTTCAGGTACACTGACTCCTCATCAAAAGAGGTGACAGTGGGCCAAGCTGCCTCTCTGCTTAAGGATCTCTAAGATGTCTACAAAAGAGACATCATCAGAGGATGACTTAGGGGAACCCTTCTGACTCCTCGAGGTCAGTGTCTGAAGTGATGGACTCATCCTGGGAGTCTACATGCTACCTCTTACATGTCCTTTTCTGAGGGGGCTCCT
This sequence comes from Protopterus annectens, assembly GCF_019279795.1. NCBI lineage: Eukaryota > Metazoa > Chordata > Ceratodontiformes > Protopteridae > Protopterus > Protopterus annectens. Next base: position 57,234,367 of record NC_056731.1, read on the forward strand.
CAGAAGGGTACTCTGGGAAGGTCTCGGAAGACTAGGGGCCACCCACCGGGGGCTCCTGAGGCTGTGGGTCTCTGCTGTTGAGAGAGAGAGTGGGAGCTGAGACAGAGGTCGGTGCTTGAGGGGGAACAGCGTCGGTACCCCTGCATGGAGCTGATGAACAAGACAGAACACTCCTCATCATCTCAAAAGCAGATCTCTCCAGCTCCGAAGACAGCCCTGGCTCCAAGGAAATGGAGGCAGTCATCGGCTCCAGAGCGACCGGCTCCGAGATGGATGTAGGGTCCAAGCTCACCCTAGCCGACGTGCCGAGAGGGAGACTTGGAACTGAAGAGGTCCAGGTCCAAGTGTCCCTGCCGTGGCTGACTGGTGAGCTTCGGCTCCTAGTTACCACAGACGGCGCCAAAGGTGTCTGAGTGGAACTCGGCTCTGAGACAGCCACGAGGGAGCTGGAACCGAGGGTTTCACAACAAGGGGCACCAAAAACTCCGGCTCCAAAGGCCCGACTCGGATCAGAGGAGGAACCACAACAGGGAGAATGGCCTCAGGAGGCTCCAGAACAGACTGGGTTGGAGCCAACAATTATCTGGACAAAGCAGACTACTTCAGGAGTCTAAGCACTACTCTCTTTACATCTTCCTCTGACAAGCTCCTAGAGGATCTGGATGACAAGGTAGGCAATCTGGATCTTTGCAGAGCTGGAGATCTTAAGGTTGGGGAGACTGGCAAAGGATGTCTGGACCGGAATCAATATAGTTTTTCAGTAGTCAGCTCCGAAAGGCTTGGGGCCGACACCAACGTGCCAACATCAACAGCCTCGACCGTCTCAGAGGACAGTAGAGCCGAAGAGGCAGAGGTCTAATCAAGTTTAGATTGTTTTGGAGGAGGTTCTGAAACACTAGTCGGTGGCAGGAATGCCTTTTGGCCGACTTAACCTTCTCTCTTTTGGAAGAATGGGATTTTGATGAAGAAGATGAACTCGCTAAGTCTTCCTCGAAGGAAGACTTGAGGAGACCTTTCAAGATTAGCTTGTTCTTTTGCTCCTGGAGAACTGTGGAGCTGAATGAATGACAGAAAGTACAGTTGTGTACACTTACCATAAATGTAGATGTTCGAGTGTATTCACTGTTGCAGTCATTACATTTGGGTAATCTGCTGGCAGGTTGCCCTCAGTCGGCTTGATTAACAAAGTCTTGAGTCCTGCATCAGTTGCTGTCCCTTCTTCCATGACGTCAGGTCGTCAGGGGTATAAAACATGCAGCCAACGCCATTACATCAGTTTTTCTTGCCCCAGATGTCAGGTGCCCCCCAAATGGGGAGCCAAAAAAAAAATATATATATATATCTATACAAATATATAAAAGTAATTTTAAACACAAAAAAAATACCTCCAAACAAAAGCAAATACACCAAAAAGGCCTTTAAGTGCAGTAAAAGAAAGTAGAGGCATAGTAAGAGAAAAAACAGGCGGCTGGAGGGAGGGTAACCAGGACTGCAACAGTGAATACACTCGAACTTCTACATTTATGGTAAGTGTACACAACTGTACTATGTTCTTCTTGTTTCACTGTTGCAGTCATTACATTTGGGTAGAGTCCCAAAGCTATGGTTGGGAGGATGGATTTATACAGCATAAGGACCTGCTATAAGGCCCTGCAAAACAGCAGTGGCAATGCCAGCTCTGGGTTTAGAGAAAATTGGTAAATGATAATGTTTGGTGAAAGTATGAAATGAACTCCAGGTAGCAGCTTCTAGAATATTCCTGGTAGGAACACCTCTGAGAAAGGCTGTAGAAGTAGATGCCGCCCTGGTAGAATGGGATCTGATCCCCTGGGGGATAGGTTTTCCATGGTGCTTACAGCAGAAACAAATACAATGGCTTATCCATTTGGAAATGGTTTGCTTTGAAATAGCCTTTCCCTCTGCCCCTGCAGCAAATGCTACCAGCAGTTGTTCAGATTTTCTTTGAGATTTAGTCCTGTTCAAGTAAAATCTAAGTTGTCTGTGTACATCCAATGAATGCAGAATCCGCTCCGCCTTGTTCTGTGGATTGGGAAAGAAAGTTGGCAAATGAATGGTCTGATTAAGAGCCACACTGGATACCATCTTGGGCATGAAGGATGGGTTGGTCCTGAGTGATACCCTGTCTGCATGGAAAATGATGAAAGGCTCCACTGCCATAAGAGCCTGTAATTCAGAAATCCTTCTAGCTGAAGTGATTGCTAAAAGGAAGGCTGTTTTCCAGGAGAGAAATTTTAAGTCTGCAGTAGCAACTGGCTCGAAAGGAGGGAGAGTGAGTTTCTCCAGTACAAAGTTAAGGTCCCAAACAGGGGTTGGAGCTCTCCTGGGTGGTCTCAAGTTTTATGCCCCCTCTGAGATACTGCTTTAGCAGTGGATGAGAGAAGAGGGGAGGTTCTGTTTTGTAATGAGTTAAAATGGCTAAGGCATGGATTTTATGGAAGATAAAGAGAGGCCCTTGTGAAGCAACTCAGTTAAGTATTGCAAAATCTGAGGTATGTTGGGCACTGCTGTGCTTATCCCTTGAGTTAAATTCCAGGCACAGAATCTTTTCCATTTGTCAGCATAAGATTTTCGCCTCCAACATGACATCCATCACAGGTGGATAAGGGTGATAAGGGTGAATTTAGGTGATTAGCCACACACTGCAAGATTCAAAGTTTGGAGCTGAGGGTGCAGAGTTTGGTTGTTCTGCTGAGACAGTAAGGAAGGTGTCTGATGCAGGTGCCACGGTGAAGTGGGTGACACACTGCGCAGGAGTGTTTACCAGTGTTGGCGAGGCCAGTCTGGAGCAATCAAAATCATTTTTGGTTTGTCCTGTTTGACTTTTAGAAGAACTTTGGAGAGCAGAGGGGGAAAGGCATAGACTGATAGGTTTTTCTAGCTGAAGGACAGAGTATCCACTTTCCAGGCTTTTTTGTGATGAGTTCTTGTGCAAAATTTGTCCAACTGGTAGTTCTGGGGTGAGGCAAAAAGGTCTATATCTGGGCTCCCCCATTTGCGTGTCAACATGTTGAAAATCCGTGGTTCCAGTTTCCATTTGTGTAGGTCCATGAGATTTCTGCTTAGTTCGTCTGCCAGAGTATTCAGCTTTCCTGGCAGGAATTGAGCTTGTAGTCGTACTTGATAGCTCAAGGCCATATTCCACAATGCCATGGCTAGTCTGCAGAAGGGGTAGGAATGTGTACCCCCTGCTTGTTTATGTACCACATAACCGTGGTGTTGTCCATCTTTATCAGTAATTGTCCTAAACGAAGGTAGTCCCTGAAGGCTGTTAGTGTATTCTGTACAGCTAGCATTTCTTTTTGATTTATATGAAAGTGCATTTGATTTGGGCTCCATTTGCCCTGAAGGCACTTTCCTGCCAGATGAGCCCCCCATGCATAGTCTGATGCATCTGTAGTTAGGGTTTGAGCAGCAGGGGGTGCTGTGAATGGCAGTCCCTTGTTCTGGTGGCAGGCCTCTGCCCACCATAGGAACTCCAGGTGCAGGCAAGGTATGATAGGAATCATTGTTTCCAGGCTGTGACAATGTTGACTCCATAAACTTTCTAAGTACCACTGAAGTTTCCTCATATGCAGTCTTGCATATGGAATTAGAAGAATGCAGGAGGCCATGAACCCCAAGGCTTGCAGTATTTGCCTTGCAGAAAGCAGGGTTTTTGTGGCCACCTGTTTGAAGTAAGTCACCAAAGGAATTTGCTTTTCTGGCGTAAGGAAAGCCACCTGGGCAGTTTTAATCAAGCTTGCACCCAGGAATGTAATTTTTTGAGAGGGTACCAGTTGTGATTTCTTTTCATTTATAGTGTACCCTAGACAAGTTATAACCCTTTATACAAATGCCAGATGTTTTAGAAGAATGTCCTCGTTTTCTGCCTGAATTAGACAATCATCCAGGTATGGGTATATTTGAATATTTCTTTGCCTGCAAAATGCAATTACTGGAGCCAGGCACTTTGTAAAGACCCTGGGCACAGTAGATAAGCCAAAGGGCAGTACAGAGAACTGGTAATGCAAGTAGCCTGCTTTGAAGCGGAGGTAACTTCTGCAAGATTCCCTGATTGGGATATGCAGGTAAGCCTCTTTTAAATCTAGAGTTGCCAACCAGGCATCTTTGCCTAGCATAGGAAGTAACTCGTGAAGAGTCAGCATCTTGAATTTTGGAATGTCCAGAAAGGTGTTTAGAGTAGATAGGTCCAGAACTGGACGCCATGATTTGTCTTTTCTGGGTACCAGGAAATGTCTGGAATAGAAACCTTGTCCCTTTTCCTCTTCTGGTACTAGTTGAATAGCCCCCATGTTCAAGAGGGAAAGTACTTGTTTCTGGGCCTCCACCCACTGATTTGGGGGCAGATCTGGCCATCCATTTGGAGTTGGCAATGTGTGGAAATAAAATCTGTATCCCTGGGATACTATATTTAAAACCCATTTGTCCTGGGTTATAAGTTGCCAGTTTTTTGCATGAAGAGCCAGTTTTCCCCCCAAAGGGGCGGCTAAAAAGTAAGTGCTTGGTAACTCTAGAGGAAAGTCATTGAGACTGCTTACCATAGGGAGGTGACTTGTTGTTTCCAGATTTCAAAGAGGAGGGACCCCATTGCTTAGTTCTGAAAGTCCCTTGGGATTGAAACCTGGTGCCTTTGAAATGTCTGGGTTTGACTTGAGTGGCTCTCGAAGGAACTGGAAAGGACCAGTTCTTAGTACGCCAGTGCCTACTAAATCTTGGAGGTTGCACCTGTAAGAAATCTTTCACAGTTTGCATAGCTTTAGCTTTATCTTCCATCTTTTTTAGAATTTCTTCAGCCTTATTACCAAAGAGACTGTCCTGTTGCAAAGGAACATTCAACAATTTTGCTTTAACATGATCAGGCAGAGATTTCTCTTTGAGCCAAGCATGCCTTCTTAGCACAGACCCAGTTATAGCAGCCCTGCAAGAGGCCTCCAAAGAATCAAAACCACATTGCAAAGTATGTTTTCCAACTTGTTCAGCTGAATGCAATAGATCCTGTAAATCTTTATTTTCCACGCAGTCAGAAATCAACATAATTTTCTGTTTAAGCAGTCCATGATATATGCTGCTGATATTTCAGCATATGAAATTGACAGTTTAAAACCCTGATTGCCAAGGTTGCAGAAGTGTAGACCTTCTTACCCCATCTATTCAGCGCCCTGGAATCTCTATCAGAAGGGGTAGGATTTTTAGCAGTAGAAGCCTTAATACCCTTGGGGCCCTGAGAAATGGGTTCAGGATCCGCAACACGATTTTTGAAAAGGAATTTGTGGGAGTCAGGAACCCTGTAGTATCTGTCTTGCTTACAAGGAGCTGGAGGCAGAGATTCAGGAGCCATACTAGATTCTGAAAACACATCATCAACAATACTAAAGAAAATGAAAATAACAGAGGAGTGCACCACGAGCTGCTTGTTCAATGAGGACACCACAAATCCATAAAATCCAATATTTAATATGGCTAGAAAGACAAAAGTATAAAAACTGCAGTAAGGTAAGCACTTTCACGTTTAAAACAACTCTTCTTCAGACATCCATCATCAACAATGTCTAGAACAGGAGGTATAGCCAAAGGCCTATGCTGAGGAAGAAGACGAAAATCCCTAAGCCTCTTTTTAGATTCAGAACAATCCTGACTTTCCCAGTGGAAATGTTCCCTTAAGGTATGTAAAGTTTCCCCAAAAGAAAAATCCTCAGGGGGAGAAGCAGAAGGAATGGAATCCCCTGCATCAGAGTCCTCATAAGTAGGTATAGACAAATCCTGTTCATTAGAAGAGTCAGAAGAAATAGAATCCTGTTCAGAAGATTCATAGTCAATTTCTGCCCTAGGCCTCTTTGAAGGGAGGGGGGGGGGGTTGGCTACCCCTGATTAGAGTCATTAAATCTTCAGCCATTTTGATCATTTGTTTTTTAGGCATAGGGGCCTGCACATGTGGCCTGGGCGTCGGTTTTTTAGACATAGATCGAGATTTTGGCCTTTGTAGGAAAGTGTCATCGGCAGTTTTGGACCTCAACGGCCTGTCTCTGTCTTTTTCTTTGCATTTTTTAGGTATTCCGGTAGTCGGATTGCTAACCGACGTCACTACTGGATAATTAAACTGTGATCCAAAATATTTAGAAGCAAAAATGTACCAACGACGGATAGTGCGTTGATTAAATAAAGCACAGAACCGACAGCAAGGTACGTCGTGGTCAGGGCCTAGGCAAGGAAAACAGTACAAATGAAAATCCTTATGAGGTATTTGCTTCCCACAAGTAATACAATTATTAACTTTTACGGCGGTAGCGTTGTTACCTCGTAAATGGGCGTGCCTTCGTTGAAGGTTGGGGGTCGAGCTGGCACCTCGGTGTTTCGTAAAAATCTACTGCCAATCATTAGCGGACAGGAGTTACGTTGTGTCAACCCCTTACCGGGAAAAGCTGAAAGGCAAACAAACAAACTGACGTCAGTAAGGAGCAAGAAAAGAAGTTTCCCCAATGGGGTACTTAGCTTTTTAGTTGAAGACTTCGGTTCTGAGACTCGAAAATGAAAATTTCAGGAGTCGGCTGACCAGCACTTGCGAAATGTTTCTTCTTCGGGCACCGCGCGGCAAGAAAGACTAATGTAATGGCGTTGGCTGCATGTTTTATACTCCTGACGTCATGAAAGAAGGGACAGCAACCGGCGCAGGACTCAAGACTTTGTTAATCAGGCCAACTGAGGGCAATCAGCCAGCAGATTACCTAAATGTAATGACTGCAACAGTGAAACACGAAGAACATCAGGCAAGTTTCCTGCAAATGAATGGCTCTGGGACAATATACACAATTACTATGGCCATCCATAACTGACATCTTCTGAGAGCACTTTATATATTTTTTGAAACCCAAAGGTTTGTGGTCTTTTGAGTCTTTAGACATGTTAGAAAGCTAAGTAACAAGCAATACACAACAGACACACGAGGACTAGGTCCTCTAACTTAAAAGGGCCTAGCCCCAACAAGCACACACACGCACAAAGTAGAAAGAGTAAAGAGGACTAGGTCCTCTAACTTAAACGGACCTAGCTAGATATGTTAAGTCGTAGAAAAGGACAGAAACTAAGCAGTCGTAATAAGCGGAGAAGCACTGCACACAAAAGTTTAACTTTCTAATAAATAGAAAAAAACACAGGTCCTAGACAAGGACTGCAGAACAACTCTAACAAGGCTAGCAAAAACACTGCACACATATATATATATATATATATATATATATATATATATATATATATATATATATATACATACACACACACACACACACACACACACACACACACACACACACACACACACACACACAGACAATAGAAAACAAGGTCTTAATTAATCGAGGACCTAGGAATAACAATATCAGCAAGAACGAGCACACAGGTTACCAACGGAGAACAACAAGGGCCAACGGCCAACCAGTTCTCAACAAAGTAACTGATTTAACAAGGAAAATACACTTCTAAACTACTCTCAACACTTCTAATGCTATTAAACACTATCTAGTAATGAAAAAATTTGCTAGAGAAACCAGTAAAGTGATAAGATAAAAATGAAATAGCCACGGCCAAGCAAGAAGCACTTCTGAACTATTAGACGCGGCAAACGAGATCTGGGGATTGTACCAGTACACTATGGTATTCCTACCTAGCCAGGAGCCAACTAAGAGACTTTGAGCTTTGTAATAGGCTGAGTCGGAGCCGAACCCATATGTAAAAATGAAGCCGAGATAGGACTACTATCTTTAATCCCTATCTTAACACCTGAATTTTTGTTAAAATATCTGTCACAGTAGAATCCCTAAAAGAAGTTGTTTCCAGTCATTTTTCTTTAACCATATTTCACAAGCAATACCATCATCAATCTTGACTGAATGTAGCAAATTTTCCAATAAAACAATTAATGGTCCTAGCATTACCAACTATCAGAGTAGCATCAGATGTTGCTGTCTATGAACTGCCAAATTTTCTAACTAGCAAAAATGCTGTCGTGTTTGTCAAATATGGCAAAATGTCTACTGCAAAAATTCTCTTCCCTGACCTTGACAGGTGCAAGCCATCCTGTCCGAACACGTGCCCAAAACTAGGCTTGGATGTTCTACACATTTCCATAATTTAAAATGGGCCATTTTTTTTTCATGTAGGTTCATTCATGGTGACTTGACTCTTATTTTTCATTGCATATAGAAAGAAGTCACAACAACTGTACATGCTACTGCTGTCTAAGAGGGCTGTGAGATCCCATCTGCAAGGACTCAGTAGGGATCATTTGTACCAACATGAATAAAAACAGATCTGTACTTGCTTACATTAAACCATTCTAAAACCTCCATTACATCCTCTGTTTTTGTTCTTGGCAAGCATAACACTTTTCGATGTTCATGATCTTCTCTGCAGAGAATTTAAATCAACTTCTAGGAGAAAAATCACACAGATAATACACAACTAAATATTAAAGTACAGTACATTTTTTGCTCTGACCATACAAATTGTGAAAGTGACACAAAAGCTGGAATTCCTTTACACTGCACGCAAACACGTGCGGTAGCTTCTGCTCAGTAGCTCAGAGTTGCACTGCTTTTTAACAGTCTAGATCAGTAAACCACAAACCAAGACATGACTGTTTAGATAAAAGTCGTCATAAAAATTCAAGTGAAAGATACCAGGTGGAATTCATGAAGAAGTGTTATAGAACACTGAATTTATAATACAAACTGTAACATGAATATTAAAAAGAAAACAGGACACCCTATCATATGGAAGTGTGGCATACTGGAAGACTTCTTGCACCAGATGTACTGCACGGAAATGAAGGCAGAGTGCAGCAGAAAGCAACCTGTAGGTTGAAGTCTATTGTGTCAGGAGTCCTGAGTTAATAGTTAAAGCACTACCTGTGGATAATGGCTTTGGCTTGGAAATGGATATCATAGGCAGATACATTATCATGATCAGAAGATTATTTTTTTTTTTAGGTCAGAAAATTCTTAAGAGAATTTTGTTGGACATAGCCACTTGCAGGTCAATGTATTATGTTTTGAATGAAGACAGTAAACAAGCAGCTGGCCAAAAGACTCACATGTATGGGTACTACACAGTGGGCAACATTTGGCTTTCATTATCTCAATGATACTTATTACCCAGGGATGTGGTTGCTGTATTTTATGACAGTTTTTGGAGTGTTAAAAGAACTGCTTGCTGGATTCCACATACTGCTGACATGTCATGATGACAAATCCTTTTTTCCAAAGGGTATGTCCAAAGTAAAATCTTTTGTTGCATGTCAATAAAGTACAGAAGGTTAGCGATTACAGTAGTCCATTCCAAAGCTGTAATGAACATTTGTTGCTATAGGAATGGTTGTACCTTGTAGGTAGTTATATGCAGTGCTTCAAACAGCTTATTGGAAATGTCTTAATGACTGGTTAAAGATATGCAATTATGGTGTGTCATGCTGGTAGCTTGTTTTCCCAGTCGTATGAACTATACAATGTAGAAGTGATTATTCGTCAAAATGAGTATTATGAGCAGCAGCTATAATCTCTTTGTGAAGCAGAACTGTTTGAGTTACACACGATTCAAAAGATAATAAAAGTACAGTTTTGTACCTACCATAAATGTAGATGTCAGATAGGTATGCATCTGCAATCATAACATATGGGTTGTCCTGCCTCAGGCAGCCCTTCGGCCGGATTCCAAAGTCTGGGTCTGGCCTCGGTTGATGTCGCACCTTCCCGGCGTCAGAACGCCTGAGGTATAAAAGCATCAGCCGACGCCATTTTCCTCAGTTTTCTTGCCCCAGATGCCAGGTGCCCTCTAGGAAGGCTAAATTTGGAGAAATGCAGAATTCCAAACATTTGCAAATATATATATATATATATATATATATATATATATATATATACACACAAGTATATACAAACAAATACACCATAATAGATTCCCCAGCTAGCTAAAGAGGGATAAACACCCTAGGAATACCACAGAGGGGTAGGGGGGGCCTATGAATCTACCTTGGAATCAATTTATGGGGGTTCAAAATGATTGCCTTTAAACATTGGTAAGGGGGGGGCCTCGATTGAATGTATCACTGCCAGCATTTCCTTTTGGTTGATGTGCAGGCGCAATTCTTTTTGTGTCCATTGCCCTTGAATGCATCTGCCCTCCATGTGCGCTCCCCATCCATGGTCTGAGGCTTACGTTGTAATGGTTTGGCTGATATGTGGCTTGCTGAAAGGCAGACCCATGTTTGACTGGCTTGCTTGTGCCCACCACAGAAATTCCTTTTGAAGGCATGGAATGAGGGGGATCAAAGCTTCTAGGCTGTGACTGTGTTGAGACCATAGACTCCTTAGGTACCATTGTAGTTTCCTCATATGCAGCCTTGCTTGTGGAATCAGAAGAATGCAAGATGCCATGTAACCCAGGGCCTGCAGGATTTTCCTTGCAGTCAGCTGGGTTTGTGTTGTCAGATTTCTGAAATAATCCGGTAATTGCTCTTGTTTTTCTTCTGTGAGAAAAGCCATTTGGGTGTTTGTATCCAGTTTTGCACCCAGGAAAATTATTCGTTGGGATGGAACAAGTCTTGATTTCTGAATGTTGACTGTGTATCCCAAGGCCTGTAGTAGGCGGATGGCATAGTTCAAGTGTTTTACCAATGTTTGCTGGCTGTCCGCTTGTATAAGGCAGTCGTCCAGGTATGGGTATATTTGAATCCCCTGAAGTCTGCAATGTGCAATTACTGATGCCAGGCATTTTGTGAATACTCACAGGTGCAGTAGATAAGCCAAAGGGCAATGCTGAGAATTGATAATGCTCTGAACCTGCAAGAAATCTGAGGTGTCTTCTGCAACTTTGTCTGATAGGGACATGCAGGTATGCCTCCTTGAGGTCTACAGTTACCAGCCAGGACCCCTTGCCCAGCATGGGAAGGAGTTGCTGTAAGGTCAGCATTTTGAATTTTGGCACGATGAGATAAGTATTCAGTGTGGACAAGTCCAGAATAGGCCTCCATTGCTTTTCTTTTCTTGGAACAAGGAATAGTCTGTAATAAAATCCTTGGCCTTGTTCTGCGAGAGGAACCTTTTCTATTGCCTTCATTTGTAGTAGGTTGGAAATTTGCTTGAAAGCCTCTGCCCTTTAATTTGGTGGCAGGTTTGGCATGCCTTGTCTTTTTGGTAATGTATGAAAATGGAATCTGTATCCTTTGTCTTATTTGCAGTATCCATTTGTCCTTTGTAATACTGTGCCAATTTTCTGAGAATAAAGATAGCTTTCCGCCCAAAGGTGCTTCCAATTGAGCCGTGGTTGGCGGAGTCAAAGTCAAGTCATTGAGATTGTCCTTGTGCAGCAGTTGTAGGTCCTGCACTACCTCTCTGGTTAGGAGGCTGCCATTGACGTCCTCTGTAGGAGCCTCGAGCTTGCCCTCTACCTCTGGCGCCTGTTTTGCCTCTTTGAAATCTGTCTGTGTCTGGAAAGGACCAATTCTTAGAAGGCCAATTTCTGCTGAATCTTGGTGGTTGGACCTGGAGGAAATCTTTGACTGTTTGTACTGATTTAGCCTTTTCCTCAAATTTCTTTAAGACCTCTTGAGCCGTGGAACCAAATAACTTTTGTTTTTCCAGTGGTGCATCCAGAAGCTTTGCTTTAACATGTTCTGGCAGTGTTTGTTCCTTCAGCCAAGCATGTCTACGTATGACTGCACCTGTCATTGCTGACCTACATGAAGCTTCCAATGCATCATAACCACACTGTAAGAAATGGTTGCTAACCTGCTGTGAGTTATGCACCAGATCCTGAAGCGCCTTGCGATATAGGGGTTCAGGTGAGGTTAGTTTTTTATGCAATTCGTCTAACAGATACTCTTGATACTGTATCATATGGAATTGACAATTTAATGCTCTCATAGAAAGTGTGGAAGAAGTATACACTTTTTTACCCCATCTCTCTAAAGCCCTGGATTCCCTTTCAGAAGGGAGTGGATTTTTAGTAAAGGTGGTTGTAACCCCTTTAGGGCCCTGGGAAATAGTTTCTGGGTCAGCAGAGTGGCCCTTGTAAAGGAATAGGTGTGTGTCCGGGACCCTGTAGTACCTGTTGGGTTTGACAGGAGCCGGAGGAAGGGAGTCAGGGGAAATACTAGACTCAGAGTACACATCTTCTATAACATTTAAAACAGGAGGAATAGCCAAAGGTCTATGCTGAGGTAAATGCAAAAAAGTCCTTAACCTCTACCTGGAATCAGAGAATTCCTGGCCTTGCCATTTGAAATGCTCTCTCATGGAATGAAGGGTCTCCCCAAAGGAAAACTCTTCAGGGGGGGAGGCCGAGGGAATAGATTCCTCTGCATCAGAATCCTCGTAGGCCGGAAAGGCCTTCTCCTGGTAGTCTGACTGGGCAGAGTCATCTGAGGCCTCATCAGAAGACTGGGGATCTGTCTGCTCTACCCTGGGCCTTTTGCCTGGAGGTGGTTGAGAGCCCCTGTCTGGATGTGGCTGAGAGCCCCTGATTAAGGAAATAAGGTCTTCAGCCAAACTCAAAATTTGTGAACCGGTAGAGGATCCCTGAGGAATAGTCTTGGGAGGGAGAGATTTTGGCTGTTTAGCAGCTTTAGCAGAAATTTGTGAACCGGTAGAGGATCCCTGAGGAATAGTCTTGGGAGGGAGAGATTTTGGCTGTTTAGCAGCTTTGCTGCGATGTAAAGGCCTTAATGGACATGGATACAGGAGGCCTGGCTGCCCCATGTGCTGGAGTAGTTTTATCAACAGAAATTGTGTCGGATATTTCCTGAGCACCGGTTTCAGACGGAAATTCTATGACCGACCCAGTGGCGGCCTCCGGTACCGAAGTTACCGGCTGTGCGGTGTTGTCGGTCGGAAGCGGTAGAGATTCGGCTTCAGTAGAGACCGAGACACTCGCGGTAGGCCTAGGTGTGGAGTCGGCCGAAACCACGGACCGCGTGTGTCGGACCTTATCCTTCCGTTTTTTGGGTAAATGAGCTGTCGGTAGCTCCGATGGCATAATATAACAAAAATTTTCCCCAAAATATTCCTCTGCAAACTCTGCCCGACGCCTAAGAGTGCGTTTATTGAAGTAAGCACAAGCTGTACAGGCCGAGACGTTGTGGTCTGGGCCTAGGCAGGGTAAGCAGTAAGAGTGGAAATCCTTATGAGGTATTTGTTTCCCACAAGTTAAACAATTATTAACTTTAAGCGTTTGATCTGACATCGGCTGAGGCAAGAAAGAGTCCCCAATGGGGTTCTTAGCTTTTTTGAAGACTTCGGTAGCTGAAATCACAGGAGCTGGCCGACTGGCACTTGCGAACTGCTTCTGCTTCGGGCACTGCGCGGCAAGAAAGACTGGGGAAGATGGCATCGGCTGATGCTTTTATACCCCAGGCGCTCTGATGTCGGGGAAAAGGGCGACATCAGCCGACGCCGGACCCAGACTTTGGAATCCGGCCGACCGAAGGGCTGCCTGAGGCAGGACAACCCATATGTAAAGACTGCAGATGCATCCTTGAAGGACATCTGCTTCTTCTTCGGGCACCGCATGGCAAGAAAGACTGATGTAATGGCATTGGCTGCATGTTTTATACTCCTGACGTCATGAAAGAAGGGACAGCAACCGGCACAGGACCCAAGACTTTGTTAATCAGGCCGACTGAGGGCAATCAGCCAGCAGATTACCTAAACGTAATGACTGCAACAGTAAAACACGAAGAACATCAGGCAAGTTTCCTGCAAATGAATGGCTCTGGGACAATATCCACAATTACTATGGCCATCCATAACTGACATCTTCTGAGAGCACTTTATATATATTTTGAAACCCAAAGGTTTGTGGTCTTTTGAGTCTTTAGACATGTTAAAAAGCTAAGTGACAAGCAATACACAACAGACACACGAGGACTAGGTCCTCTAACTTAAAAGGGCCTAGCCCCAACAAGCACACACACGCACAAAGTAGAAAGAATAAAGAGGACTAGGTCCTCTAACTTAAACTGACCTAGCTAGATATGTTAAGTCGTAGAAAAGGACAGAAACTAAGCAGTCGTAATAAGCGGAGAAGCACTGCACACAAAAGTTTAACTTTCTAATAAATAGAAAAAAACACAGGCCCTAGACAAGGACTGCAGAACAACTCTAACAAGGCTAGCAAAAACACTGCACATATATATATATATATATATATATATATATATATATATATATATATATACATACACACACACACACACACACACACACACACACACACACACACACACACACTAGAAAACAAGGTTTTAATTAATCGAGGACCTAGGAATAACAATATCAGCAAGAACGAGCACACAGGTTACCAACGGAGAACAACAAGGGACAACGGCCAACCAGTTCTCAACAAAGTAACTGATTTAACAAGGAAAATACACTTCTAAACTACTCTCAACACTTCTAATGCTATTAAACACTATCTAGTAATGAAAAAATTTGCTAGAGAAACCAGTAAAGTGATAAGATAAAAATGAAATAGCCGGCCAAGCAAAGCACTTCTGAACTATTAGACGCGGCAAACGAGATCTGGGGATTGTACCAGTACACTATGGTATTCCTACCTAGCCAGGAGCCAACTAAGAGACTTTGAGCTTTGTAATAGGCCGAGTCGGAGCCGAACCCATATGTAAAAATGAAGCCGAGATAGGACTACTATCTTTAATCCCTATCTTAACACCTGAATTTTTGTTAAAATATCTGTCACAGTAGAATCCCTAAAAGAAGTTGTTTCCAGTCATTTTTCTTTAACCATATTTCACAAGCAATACCATCATCAATCTTGAGTGAATGTAGCAAATTTTCCAATAAAACAATTAATGGTCCTAGCATTACCAACTATCAGAGTAGCATCAGATGTTGCTGTCTATGAGCTGCCAAATTTTCTAACTAGCAAAAATGCTGTCGTGTTTGTCAAATATGGCAAAATGTCTACTGCAAAAATTCTCTTCCCTGACCTTGACAGGTGCAAGCCATCCTGTCCGAACACGTGCCCAAAACTAGGCTTGGATGTTCTACACATTTCCATAATTTAAAACGGGCCATTTTTTTTTTCATGTAGGTTCATTCATGGTGACTTGACTCTTATTTTTCATTGCATATAGAAAGAAGTCCCAACAACTGTACATGCTACTGCTGTCTAAGAGGGCTGTAAGATCCCATCTGCAAGGACTCTGTTAGTAGGGATCATTTGTACCAACATGAATAAAAACAGATCTGTACTTGCTTACATTAAACCATTCTAAAACCTCCCTTACATCCTCTGTTTTTGCTCTTGGCAAGCATAACACTTTTCGATGTTCATGATCTTCTCTGCAGAGAATTTAAATCAACTTCTAGGAGAAAAATCACACAGATAATACACAACTAAATATTAAAGTACAGTACATTTTTTGCTCTGACCATACAAATTGTGAAAGTGACACAAAAGCTGGAATTCCTTTACACTGCACGCAAACACGTGCGGTAGCTTCTGCTCAGTAGCTCAGAGTTGCACTGCTTTTTAACAGTCTAGATCAGTAAACCACAAACCAAGACATGACTGTTTAGATAAAAGTCGTCATAAAAATTCAAGTGAAAGATACCAGGTGGAATTCATGAAGAAGTGTTATAGAACACTGAATTTATAATACAAACTGTAACATGAATATTAAAAAGAAAACAGGACACCCTATCATACGGAAGTGTGGCATACTGGAAGACTTCTTGCACCAGATGTACTGCACGGAAATGAAGGCAGAGTGCAGCAGAAAGCAACCTGTAGGTTGAAGTCTATTGTGTCAGGAGTCCTGAGTTAATAGTTAAAGCACTACCTGTGGATAATGGCTTTGGCTTGGAAATGGATATCATAGGCAGATACATTATCATGATCAGAAGATTATTTTTTTTTTTTGGTCAGAAAATTCTTAAGAGAATTTTGTTGGACAATGCCACTTGCAGGTCAATGTATTATGTTTTGAATGAAGACAGTAAACAAGCAGCTGGCCAAAAGACTCACATGTATGGGTACTACACAGTGGGCAACATTTGGCTTTCATTAGCTCAATGATACTTATTACCCAGGGATGTGGTTGCTGTATTTTATGACAGTTTTTGGAGTGTTAAAAGAACTGCTTGCTGGATTCCACATACTGCTGACATGTCATGATGACAAATCCTTTTTTCCAAAGGGTATGTCCAAAGTAAAATCTTTTGTTGCATGTCAATAAAGTACAGAAGGTTAGCGAATACAGTAGTCCATTCCAAAGCTGTAATGAACATTTGTTGCTATAGGAATGGTTGTACCTTGTAGGTAGTTATATGCAGTGCTTCAAACAGCTTATTGGAAATGTCTTAATGACTGGTTAAAGATATGCAATTATGGTGTGTCATGCTGGTAGCTTGTTTTCCCAGTCGTGTATGAACTATACAATGTAGAAGTGATTATTCGGTCAAAAATGAGTATTATGAGCAGCAGCTATAATCTCTTTGTGAAGCAGAACTGTTTGAGTTACACACGTATTCAAAAGATAATAAAAGTACAGTTTTGTACCTACCATAAATGTAGATGTCCGATAGGTATGCATCTGCAGTCATAACATATGGGTTGTCCTGCCTCAGGCAGACCTTCGGTCGGCCGGATTCCAAAGTCTGGGTCTGGCCTCGGCTGATGTCGCACCTTCCCCGAAGTCAGAACGTCTGAGGTATAAAAGCATCAGCCGACGCCATTTTCCTCAGTTTTTCTTGCCCCAGATGCCAGGTGCCCTCTAGGAAGGCTAAATTTGGAGAAATGCAGTAGAATTCCAAACATTTGCAAAATTATATATATATATATATATATATATATATACAAGTATATACAAACAAATACACCATAATAGATTCCCCCAGCTAGCTAAAAGAGGGATAAACACCCTAGGAATACCACAGAGGGGTAGGAGGGAGGGTAAACCTGACTGCAGATGCATACCTATCGGACATCTACATTTATGGTAGGTACAAAACTGTACTATGTCCTTCAAGGATGCATCTGCAGTCATAACATATGGGTAGAATACCATAGCTAATCTGGGGGAGGAGGCACTAAGAAAGGATGGTGTAGTTCACATCCCTGCAGGACTGCAGTGGCAAAGCCTGCTTTGGATCTGGAGTATAAAGGTAGATTGTAATGTTTGGTAAATGTATGCACGGAGCTCCAAGTAGCAGCTTCTAATATGTCCTTGGTAGCCACCCCTCGTAGGAAGGCTGTAGTGGTGGCCGTGGCCCTTGTGGAATGAGGCCTGATGTCTGCAGGAACTGACTTTCCATGAAAGGAGTAACAAAATCGAATGCAATTTCCTATCCATTTTGAAATTGTCCGTTTGGAAATTGCTTTTCCTTGCACCCCAGCAGCATATGCTACCAATAGTTGGTCAGTTTTTCTGCTACTTTTAGTCCTGTCCAAGTAGTAGCATAGTTGTCTGTGTATATCCAGGGTGTGCAGAAGTTTTTCCCCTCTATTCTGTGGATTTGGGAAGAACGTAGGCAAGTGAATAGCTTGGTTCAAGGATACCCTAGATACTACCTTTGGCATAAAAGTAGGATTAGTTCTTAGTGTAACTCTGTCCTGATGGAAGATAAGAAATGGCTGTACTGCCATTAATGCTTGTAACTCAGATACTCTTCTTGCTGAAGTTATTGCCAGAAGGAATGCAGTTTTCCAAGACAAAAACTGGAGATCCGCTGATGCTGCTGGTTCAAAGAGAGGAAGTGTTAGTTTCTCCAAGACAAAGTTGAGATCCCAAGCAGGTAAAGGGGGTTTTCTTGGGGGGTTTGATATTTTTGATCCCTCTCAGAAATTGCTTGAGTAGAGGGTGTGAGAAGATAGGTGGATCCAAATTGTATTCAGCTGAAATTGCTGAGGCATGAATCTTAATGGAAGAATAGGAAAGGCCATTGTGGAACAGTTCTGCTAAGTATTCCAGAATATGTGTCATGTCTGCCACTGTCACATCTAAGCCTTTTGATGTGTTCCAGATGAAAAATCTTTTCCATTTAGCTGAGTATGTCTTCCTTGTAGAAGGCCGGCGAGCTTCCATGATAATGTCCTTCACTGTCTGTGATAAAACATTTTGTTTTGGTTTTAAGGGATTTTCCAGGCAGTTAGCTGCAATGTTTTTAAGTTGGGATGCATGATCTTGAAATTGTTCTGCATCAGAAGAAGAGGCCATAGGGGGAGAGGCCATGGTTTTGCCTGTGACATGCTCCTCACTAGTGGATACCAGTGTTGCCTTGGCCAGTCTGGAGCTATCAGAATCACTCTTGGCTGTTCCTCCCTGATCTTCAGTAGAACCTTGTACATTAAAGGGAGAGGTGGGAAGGCATATACTTTTAGAGCTTTCCAGCTGAAAGAGAGAGAGTCCACCCTCCATGCTTGTGGGTGGTATGTCCTTGAGCAGAATGTCTTCAGTTGATGGTTGAGGGGGGGTGCAAATAGATCTATCTCCGGCATTCCCCATGCCTTTGTTATTAGTTGGAAGATGTCTGGGTGCAGCATCCACTCGTGTGCATCCATGGTAGTTCTGCTTAAGCTGTCTGCCAGTGTATTTTCCTTTCCTGGCACGAACTGGGACTGCAGTTGGATATTGCGTTTCAGGCATAGCTCCCATAGATTCATAGCCAGCCGGCATAGAGGGTAGGAGTGTGTGCCTCCCTGCTTGTTTATGTACCACATGACCGTGGTGTTGTCTGTCCTTATTAACAGGTGGCCTTGATGGAGGAAGGGTTTGAAAGCCTTGATTGCATGCATCACTGCCAGCATTTCCTTTTGGTTTATGTGCATGTGTAGCTGTCTTTGAGACCATAGGCCTTGGATACATTTGTCCTCCATGTGTGCTCCCCATCCTCGGTCTGAAGCGTCCGTGGTGATGGTTTGTTTTGTTTTTGGTTTGTTGAAAGGCAATCCTCTGTTGGACTGGCAGGCCTGGGCCCACCACAGGAATTCCTTTTGAAGGCAAGGAATGATTGGTATCAAAGTTTCCAAACTGTGACTGTGTTGAGACCATATACTCCTTAGATACCATTGTAATTTTCTCATATGCAGCCTGGCCTGTGGTATCAGAATTATGCAGGATGCCATGTAACCCAGGGCCTGCAGGATTTTCCTTGCAGTAAGCTGAGCTTGTCTTGTCAGACTCATGAAGTAATCTGGAAGTTGTTTTTGTTTTTCTTCTGTGAGAAAGGCCATTTGGGTGGTTGTGTCTAGATCCGCACCCAGAAAGGTTATCCTTTGGGATGGAACCAGTCTTGATTTTTGGATGTTGACTGTGTATCCCAATGCCTGTAGTAGGCGGATGGCATAGGCCAAGTCTTTTATCAAATTTACCTTGTTGTCCACTTGTATAAGGGAGTTGTCCAGATAAGGGTAGATTTGAATCCCCTGAAGTCTGCAGTGTGCAATTACTGGTGCCAGGCATTTCGTGAATACTCTGGGCGCAGTAGATAAGCCAAAGGGCAATGCTGAGAATTGATAATGCTCTGATCCTGCAAGAAATCTGAGGTGTCTTCTGCAGTTTGGTCGAATAGGGACGTGCAGGTATGCCTCCTTGAGATCTAGAGTCACCAGCCAAGACTCCTTGCCCAACATGGGAAGAAGTTGCTGTAGGGTCAGCATCTTGAATTTTGGCACAATGAGGAAAGTATTCAATGTGGACAGGTCGAGAATAGGCCTCCACTGATTTTCTTTTCTTGGTACAAGGAATAGTCTGGAGTAAAATCCTTGGCCTTGTTCTGAAAGTGGTACTTTTTCTATGGCTTTCATTTGAAGCAAGTTGTTGATCTGCTTTAAAGCCTCTGCCCTCTGATTTGGTGGTAGGTTTGGCATTCCGTTTCTTTTTGGCAAAGTGTGGAAGTGGAACCTGTATCCTTTGTCTATTATTTGCAGTGTCCATGTGTCCCTTGTAATGTAATGCCAATTTTTTGAGAATAAAGCAAGCTTTCCCCAAGGGTGCTTCCAGTTGAGCCCTGGTGGGCGGAATCAGAGTAAAGTCATTGAGCCTGTCCTGGTGTAGTAGTTGTCGTTGCTGCTGTTGCACTACCTCTCTGGTTGGCAGGTTGCCACTGACGGCCTCTGTAACAGCCCCTAGATTGGCCTCTGCCTCTGGGGCGTCTGTTCCTGCCTCTCTGGGCTCTGTCCGAGTCTGGAAAGGACCAATTCTTAGTAGGCCAGTTTCTGCTAAATCTCGGTGGTTGTACTTGTAGGAAATCCTTAACTGTTTGCACAGATTTTGCCTTTTCTTCATACTTTTTTAAGACCTCCTGAGCAGAGGAACCAAATAAATTTTGTTTCTCTATTGGAGCATCCAGGAGTTTAGCTTTAACATGGTCTGGCAAAGATTGTTCCTTCAGCCAGGCATGCCTACGAATAACTGCCCCAGTCATAGCTGACCTAAATGAAGCCTCCAATGCATCATAACCACACTTTAAGAAATGATTACTAACCTGCTGTGAGTTGTGTACCAAATCCTGAAGGGATTTATGGTCAAGGGGCTCAGGAGAAGAAAGCTTCTTGTTCAGTTCATCTAACAAATACTCTTGGTACTGTATCATATGAAATTGACAATTTAGTGCCCTGACGGAAAGAGTTGCAGAAGTATATACCTTCTTTCCCCATCTCTCTAAAGCTCTAGACTCTCTTTCAGAAGGTAGAGGATTTTTGGCAGTGGCAGCCGCAACCCCTTTAGGGCCCAGAGTAATAGTTTCTGGGTCTGCAGAATGGGCTTTATACAGATGGAAATGAGAATCCGGGACCCTGTAGTATCTATCAGGTTTGGCAGGGGACGGGAGAGTATCAGGGGCTGTACTGACATCATTGTACACATCATCAATTACATTCAAAACAGGAGGTATAGCTAAAGGCCTATGCTGAGGCAAATGTAAAAAGGTCCTTAATCTTTTTCTAGAATCAGAGAATTCCTGACCTTGCCATTGAAAATGCTCTCTCATGGAGTGTAAAGTCTCACCAAAGGAAAACTCTTCAGGAGGGGAGGCCGAAGGGATAGATTCTTTAGCATCAGAATCCTCATAGGGCGAATAAGCCTCCTCCTGGTGGTCTGACAACTCAGAACCATCCGTGGACTCATCTGAAGAGTGTGGGTCATAAGGCTCAGTCCTGGGCCTTTTGTCTGGTGGAGGGTGAGAGGCCCTGTCCGGGTGAGGTTGTGAACCTCTAATTAAAGAAATAAGGTCCTCTGCAAAGCTGAGGATCTGAGTACTAGAGGAAGGCCTCTGGGAGGTAGTCTTGGGAGGCAAAGCCTTAGAAAGTTTAGCAGCTTTAGCCCTGGAGAAGGCCTTAATGGACATGGAAGCAGGGGGCCTAGCTGCCCCACGTGCAGGAGTAGATATGTCCAAAGGAATGGTGTCGGACATATCCTGGACACTGGTTTCGGTAGGTAGCTCGGTAGCCGACTCAGCCGGGGCCTCCGGGCGGTGGTCGGTTGAGTGGATTCGGATGAAGGAATCTCCGAGGACTCGGTTTTGGCCGAAACCGAGACACTCGCGGTAGGCTTTACCGTGGTTTTAGCCAAAACCACGGGCCGCGAGTGTCGGTCCTTGTCCTTCCGTTTTTTCACCAAATGAGATGTCGGAGTCTGCGACGGCATTTTATATGCAAAACTAGCCCCCAAAAATTCCTCTGCAAACTCCGACCGACATCTAAGAGTTCGTCGGTTGAAGGAAGCACAGGCTGAACAGGACGATACGTCGTGGTCTGGGCCTAAGCAAGGAAGGCAGTAGGAATGGAAATCCTTATGAGGTATTTGTTTCCCACAAGTTAAACAATTATTTACTTTATCTGACATCGGCTGAGGCAAGAAAGAGTCCCCAACGGGGTACTTAGCTTTTTCGAAGTCTTCGGTAGCTGAAATCACTGGATCTGACCGACCGGCACTTGCGAACAGCTTCTGCTTCGGGCACCGCGTGGCAAGAAAGACTGAGGAAAATGGCGTCGGCTGATGCTTTTATACCCCAGACGCTCTGACATCGGGGAAGGTGCGACATCAGCCGAGGCCAGACCCAGACTTTGGAATCCGGCCGACCGAAGGGCTGCCTGAGGCAGGACAACCCATATGTTATGACTGCAGATGCATCCTTGAAGGACATCTAATAACACAATGGTGGACTCATAGATCATGCTCAAGTCAGATGTATTATGTTTACTCACAGACTACTACTTTATCTATCTACGATTAAATGTGTCAAAGGAAGTTTGCGCAAACAAAAAAAATGCTGAACGTGGGACCCCTGAAAATCTAACTGTATGCAGAATGTAAAACATCAGTTAATGCACACAAAAAGCAAGGAGCTTACAATTTTTAGGTGAGACTGAGAAGGCTACACTTCATATGAATCACATTTACTTAGAGAGACAGACAAGACCAGTAAAATTAAATGAAAATCAATAAAAAGATCAATATCAGGGAGAACTTCTCACATACCCTTGCAGAGGTCTTTACCAACTAAATTTAACTCTAAGGCCACAAAACTCAAGTTGTCATAAAACCAGTCAATGCACTACAAATGATTTCCCAGCTTAGAAATTAGATAAAAACAAGAAGAGGCCTCCTGAGGGTGGGCAGGGTAATAGTGTTGATATCATCCTCTTGTGAAAATGAAGGACAAAGGAGTGTTAATGTCTACTGGATAGGTGTAAGGGCAGCACCGTATAGAAACAAAAACAACCCCTCAAATCACCACTGATGGATGCCTGATGGATAGCCCTGTCAGCTGTCCTTTGGCCTGGTAATGGGGGAACAAATGGATTGACTGATCAAGGTGAGGCTGATGAGCAGAGATGGAAACAATTCATAATATATAGCAGAGTACTCCATCCAGTCATTACACTTTCAGAGAAGAAAGTTTCCCTTTATCACCAAGCATCCCTCCCTTCCCTCTGAAATACAAACATATTGCAGTATATTATACATGCATCTACATATATATATATATATATACATATACATATATATATATATATATATATATATATATAGGGGTCGCCACAGCGGAACTCCGGTCCGCTACCAATTGGCAGTAGATTTTTACATTTCGAGTTGCCAGCCCTGACGCACACCCTTCAACGAAGGTTCGCCCATTCACGCATGTCTCCACGCAAAAGACACACATATATAATATATATATATCTATAGGTTTACTATCAAAATCTCGCAACTCATTTCTGCGAGTGTTCACTTATGGACTCGAAATGTCAAAATCCATTTAGTGGCATAACTGAAAGTGGGAATTAAGGAACGTCAACAACTCAGAAATGTCAACTTTACCGAAAATACCTACACTTCTGGTTTTGTGTTATGAGCGTTTTGCAAGGGGGCAAGTTCCCCTGCAGCCCCCACAACCCCTGCTACTTATATATACAAACTCTGAGATCGCACTACAGTGAAGTAAAGAGCAAATTTCCCAATCCCCACTATAGCGTGATCTCCATTCAAAATGACAAATCCACAAGAGTGAATGCACACTAGCATTCGCTCTTGTCATTTTAAAAATCAATGTTATGACATCGTGGGATAGTGCCTTTCGCCATTCCAAGGTCACATAACTGATTTACGGCATTTTCATGGCAAACCATATATATATATATATATATATATATATATATATATATATATCTGTGTGTGTGTGTAGATATATATATATATATATATATATATATATATATATATATATATATATACGTACACACACACATATACATACATATACACACACACACAATGTGTACTGACTACAGTCGAAACACCCAAACAGATGTCAAAATGTTGAAAATGTGAATACTGACATTCTACTACTTATGTGCCAAGCAATACCTTCAGTGCATGCCAAACTTTAAACTAAAAACAAGATGAAGTTTTTTGTAGGGGACAAGCTGTGCTCCCCACAACCCTTACTAATTATATATACCAACTCTGAGACTGCACAATGTTAGGGAAAGGATAAGCTCCTCAACCCCAAGAATTATGCAGTCTCACATATCTGTCAACCATGTGTTTAGTCAACCAAATTATATTGACTAATTAGATGTCAAATATTAGCAGTGTCAACTACATTCACCAGTTTCTCTCTCTCCCTCTCTAAATACACATAATTATACATACACACACCACTACACAAGGCAATTGGGGTTACATACTCATATCAAATACAACACAAAATGTATCCACTAGTCTAGACCTTACTCTAACCTTAACCCTAACCTGAAACACACAAGCATACAAAGAAAACATATCCCCTTACATAACCCTTACTTGGAAAAGCACACAACTTAACCTATTTCCCTTGCCTAGCCCTTACTCTAAGGGTAAGCAACACACACCCCCTCCAGGCATGTCTAAAGGTCAGTTCCCTGTGCTTTCTCCTATTCACCTGGTGAACTTGGGCATCCTGAGGCAATGTAGCAACTGCCTCATGTACACTGACAACCCTCTCCTCTTACCCCCCAGCACTCATACTTGTGAGAGATGCACTTATATATCCAAATTGGAAGCCACACACTCTCCAGCCAAGACCGGAATAGCTGGTCAAGAGGAGAAGGTCAACAATTGCACCACACCACATGGAACACATAGCCCTCCAGAACACACACCAGCATTGCCCTCACATAAAAACACAAACCAGACACCCACCTTTGCAGAGGCTCTCAATAAAAATCTAACCAAACAGCAGAGACCTCCAAGGCAGAAACACACTTGACCACTACAACACAACACTAATCACGAGACACATAACTATCCTAAACAGTGTGCCACTCAACCAAAGCCCCTGAGGCAAAGCAACATGCCGAACACACTAGTCATAGGTGACTCGATAGTGAGGCATACTGATGTCCCAACTCACTAGGTTGAATAAGGAGAAAATAACAGTCAGCTGCCTGTCAGGCACCAAGATCCACCACATAACGCACGCACTCCAGTCCCTCAACAACAGGTACAAATATGACTGTCATTGTACATTTGGGTGTGAATGACCTGAGATGCAACTCCCTGGACTACATGAAAAGAGACATGGAGGAGCTCTTGTATTATGTAGCCCAGGGGGGTATGACCCTAGCCCTAAGCAGCATCCTACCGACACCCAGAATGATACCACAGTACAAGCAGAAAATGATTGATTTCAACAATTGTCTAAGTTTCTGGTGTCATTCTAAGGGGATCCAGTATCTGTCTGCCTGGGATGACATGTTTGATGGACCTCGATGCTTTGCAGATGGCCTGCACCTCTCACCCCTGGGCTTCTGGATACTGGCCAAGGGTCTTGTCACCCCTATAGTGCCTTTTTCTAGGTGGTTTTCCTAAGACCAAAGTACCACCGTAACAGCTACAAGCAAATGCAATCTGAGGGTCATGCTGCTCAACGCTAGAAGTCTAAATCTCAAAATGCACTCGCTCGAAGAACATCGACATTTGTGCTGTAACAGAGACCTGGTTTAAAGCAGCAGAAAGCACTCCTCTACTAACAGGCTACAACTCGTTCCACACCTTTCGGCCCCAGAACTTGGACAGAAGCTCCAAAGGCAGTGGTGTTTCCATATTCATAAAGGATGCGCACACCTCCAGACTGGTAGCCCAACATAACACATCTGAGATACTTTGGGTGCAGCTAACACTGGATAAGACAATGATTCAGGTCGTAGTCTGCTATAGGTCCCCGACCATGTCCCAAGATTCACACTCCACATTCCTAAGCACCCTGGAGAATATTAGGGTCCAACCTAACACTCATACTGGGCGACTTCAACTACCCCTCCATTAACTGGGAAAACTACTCATGTACCAATACACTTGCCCAACGATTTCTGGAATTCATTAATTCCAATGCCCTGGACCAGCTCGTTCTTACCCCCACTAGAGGTAGCAACAGCCTTCACCTGGTCATTACTAACATGGGCAACCATTGCTCTACACCAATAGTCAACTCTTCCCTGGTTAGATCCGATCACAAGCTAATCACCTTGGAAATCCACATCCCTCACACCCCCCCAACAAAGGTAACCACCATGAAAAACTTCTCCAAAGCTAACTTTGGGCTCCTAAAAACAGAGGTGGCTAAAGTACAGTTTTGTACCTACCATAAATGTAGATGTTCGAGGATCCACATTGCTGCAGTCATAACCTGTGGGTAGTTCACTGTCCTCGGTCGGCCCGAATACCAAAGTGTTAGGCTGGCGTCGGTCATAGTCGCTCAGAGCTGACGTCAGTACGCAGTAGTACTTAAGCGCATGACCAACGCCATATCCTCAGTCTTTCTTGCCCCAGATGTCAGAAGGCCCAAAAAGTAAAGGCCATAGCCAAAATAGAAAATACCCAACAACCAACATAGAGAAAATAATAATAATTCTCCCAAAGGAAACACAGCAACCCCAAACTATAGAGGGGAAGGAGGGAGGGAAAATTGGACTGCAGCAATGTGGATCCTCGAACATCTACATTTATGGTAGGTACAAAACTGTACTATGTTCTTCATCTCACATTGCTGCAGTCATAACCTGTGGGTAGAATCCCAAAGCAAAGGAAAAGGGAGGCTGGCAAACTAAAAAGCATTAGGAGCTGCT
This sequence comes from Protopterus annectens, assembly GCF_019279795.1. Classification (NCBI taxonomy): domain Eukaryota; kingdom Metazoa; phylum Chordata; order Ceratodontiformes; family Protopteridae; genus Protopterus; species Protopterus annectens. The sequence continues at coordinate 57,261,007 of NC_056731.1, forward strand.
AACATGCCCTGCAAAACTGCAGTGGCAAACCCAGCCCTAGACTTGGAATAAAGAGGGAGATGGTAATATTTAGTAAAAGTGTGCACAGAACTCCAAGTAGCTGCCTCCAAAATATCCTTAGTAGCTACCCCCCTTAAAAAGGCAGTAGATGTGGCCGTAGCCCTAGTGGAATGAGGTCTGATCCCAGCCGGAACATCCTTACCATGATGAGAATAACAAAAAGCAATACAATGGCCAATCCACTTAGAAATAGTTTGCTTTGAAACAGCTTTCCCTTGTGAACCCAAAGCAAAAGAAATAAATAACTGTTGAGTCTGCCTGAACTCTTTAGTTCTGCTCAAATAATAGCGTAACTGCCTGTGAATATCCAAAGAATGCAAGACTTTTTCCCCTTTATTTTGGGGATCAGCATAAAAAGTAGGCAAATGAATAGACTGGTTTAAGGCCACATTAGAAATAACTTTAGGCATAAAAGTAGGGTTAGTACGCAAGGACACCCTATCCTTATGGAACATCAGGAAGGGTTCAACTGCCATGAGAGCCTGTAATTCAGATACCCTCCTAGCAGATGTAATGGCCAACAAAAAAGCAGTCTTCCAAGACAAAAACTTTAACTCAGATGTAGCTGCAGGTTCAAAAGGAGGTAAAGTAAGCTTTTCCAACACAAAATTGAGATCCCAGGAAGGAGTAGGAGCTCTACGTGGGGGTCTCATGTTTTTTGCCCCTCTAAGAAATTGTTTAAACAAAGGGTGAGAAAATAAAGGAGGGTCACAATCATAGTGAGCAGAAATGGCTGCAGCATGAACTTTCACGGAGGAAAAAGACAAACCCTTGTCTAGTAATTCAGTAAGGTACTGTAGTGTAAAACACAAATTAGGCACTGAGACATCAAAGCTCTTTGCTGTGCTCCAAAGAAAAAATCTCCTCCATTTATCAGCATAAACTTTTCTAGTACTAGGCCGTCTGGCTTCCAAAATGACATTCAAAACTTGTTGAGGAAGCTGAGACCCCCCAGGGTCTAAAACAGAATACGCCAGGCTGTTAGATGCAGGGACTGTACCCTGACATTGAGAAAATGATTGCTTGACTGGGACAACAGGTGAGGAATCGGTGGCAAAGGCCAAGGAGGCTCCCGAACTAAACTCCTCAGCAGAGGATACCAGTGCTGGCGTGGCCAATCTGGTGCTATTAGAATCATGCAAGGCTTGTCCTGCCTGACTTTCAAGAGTACCTTGGGAAGGAGAGGCAGAGGAGGAAAAGCATAGACGTGAAGGTTGTTCCAACTGAAAGATAGAGCATCCACTTTCCAAGCTTTTGGGTGAAACATCTTTGTGCAAAATTTTGGCAGTTGGAAATTTAGTGGAGAAGCGAACAGATCTATGTCTGGAGTTCCCCAAGCCACTGTCAACTGTTGGAATATGTGAGGATCCAATTTCCACTCGTGGGGATCCACAATTTGTCTACTCAATACATCTGCTAAGGAGTTCTGTGCTCCTGGCAGAAACCGTGCCTGAAGAGTGATGTGCAAACCCAGAGCAGCCTCCCACAATATCATAGCTTGTCTGCAAAGAGGGTAAGAATGGGTTCCCCCCTGCTTGTTGATGTACCACATGACTGTTGTGTTGTCTGTTTGAATCAACACCTGTCCTGGTTGAAGTAGGTCCTTGAAGGCCATCAGGGCAAATTGGACTGCTAACATCTCCTTCATGTTGATATGCAAATGCTGTAGTCTGGGAGGCCACGTGTCTTGAATCCATTTCCCATTGAAGTGTGCTCCCCAAGCCAGGTCTGAGGCATCCGTTGTTAAGATCTGACTCGCCTCTGGTCGGGTCACAGAGAGTCCCTTGTTTAGGTGACATTCTTGAGCCCACCACAAGAATTCCTTCTGAATGCAAGGTATTATCTGAATGACAGTGTCCAAATCGTGGCAGTGTTGAGTCCATATGCTTTTGAGATACCATTGTAGCTTCCTCATATGCAATTTGGCATTGGGAAGTACCAGAATGCAAGATGCCATGAACCCCAAGGCTTGAAGGACTGTCCTTGCAGTCAGCCTGGACATTACTGATAATTGCTGGAAGTATAGGTGAAGATTTCTTTGTTTGTCCGGGGTCAAAAAAGCCATCTGAGAGGCTGTATTCAGTCTCACACCCAGAAAGCACATGTCTTGAGAGGGTACTAGACTGGACTTTGTTTCGTTCACAGAATACCCTAGGCACCTTAAAACTGCCATTACATACTGTAGATGTTGAAGTAACTTGTCTTTGTCTTGAGCAAGAATCAGACAATCGTCCAGATAAGGATAAATTTGTATTCCTCTCAGTCTTAAGAAGGCTATCACAGGAGCCAGAACCTTTGTGAACACCCTGGGCAGTAGATAAGCCAAAGGGCAATGCAGAGAACTGATAATGAAAAATACCAGCCAAACGCAGGAATCTCCTGCAGCTGGGCCTGATAGGAATGTGAAGATAAGCCTCTTTGAGATCCAGAGTTACCATCCAGTGATCTTTGCCTAGCAGAGGCAGAAGTTGCTGTAAAGTTAAAATCTTGAACTTTGGAATGTCTAGGTATGTATTGAGAATAGACAAATCCAGAATTGGCCTCCAAGTGTTTCCTTTCTTTGGCACAAGGAATAGGCGAGAATAAAACCCTAGGCCTACTTCTGACGGAGGTACCACCTGGATTGCCCCCATTTGTAAAAGCAAAGAAATTTGTTTGTGAGCCTCCAGCCTTTGCTGAGGATGGCATGCCTTTGAAAGGAGGAAAAGTGTGAAAATAAAACTTGTAGCCTTGATTTATTATGTCCAACACCCATTTGTCCTGGGTGACCAAATGCCAATTTTGTTTGAAAAGTGCCAACTTTCCTCCTAGAGGAGCTGCCAGACAGGAAGAATCTGGCAGCTGGAGACACAGGTCATTGGGTCTGTTTACGAAAAGGCTGACCCCTGCCCTCACCAGAAGATTGTGCAGGAGAACTCCAAGTCCTAGGTCTGAAAGAACCCTGAGCGTGAGCCCTGCCCCTACCACGTCTAGACCTGCCCTTAGACTGAAAATCGGAAGAAGGGTAAGACCATCCTCTTGCAGGCCAATTCCTGCTAAACTTAGGGGGGCTGCACTTGCAAAAATTCCTTAACCATCTGCATAGACTTAGCTTTGTCTTCCATCTTTTTCAAAACTGACTCCACAGGAGAACCAAAAAGAACTTCAGATTGAAGAGGAGCATCCAAAATTCGAGCTTTAACATGCTCTGACAAATTTTGATCCTTAAGCTAGGCATGCCTACGAATAACTGAACCAGTAGCAGCCACCCTGGAAGAAGCCTGAAGAGCATCTAAGCCACACTGCAAGGAATGCTTACCAACTTGATATGAAGCATGAACTAAGTCCTGCAATTCCTTGCACTCTATACCCTCAGCTAAAGCATCTACCTTAGATTTCAACTGACCTAACAGAAAGTTCTGATACTTCAGCATATGAAACTGGCAATTTAAAGCCCTCATAGCTAGCGTGGAGGAGGTATACACTTTTTTACCCCACCTATCCAAAGCTCTAGAATCTTTATCCAGAGGAACTGGATTCTTAACTACAGAAGCCCTGACACCCTTAGGCCCTTGAATAATAGTTTCCGGGTCAGCTCTAGGGCTCTTACAGAAATATTTATGTGCCTCTGGAACTCTGTAATACCTGTCTGGCTTGACAGGGGCAGGGGGTAAAGAATCAGGATTAAGGGAAGCTTCAGAAAAAACATCCTGAACAACATCTAAACAGGGGGAATAGCCAAAGGTCTATGTTGTGGCAAAAACAAAAATTCCCTAAGCCTCTTACGAGAGTCTGAAAAATCTTGACCTTCCCACTTGAAATGCTCCCTCATGGAGTGCAAGGTTTCAGAAAAGGAAAAATCCTCTGGAGGAGAAGCAGAAGGACAGGAATCCTCTGCATCCGAATCAGAATAGGGAGGAAAATCCTGAATATCCTCAGCTGAAGACTCAGAGTAATCTGAGGAATGCTCCAATCCCTCTAATTCTGTCTCCACCCTAGGCCTCTTCTCTGGAGGGGGCATAGAACCCCTGATCAAAGTAATCAAATCCTCTGCCATTTTCAACATATGTTTTTTAGGAACAGAGCCTGAAGAACCAGGGCTGAGGCCTGTACCAGAAAGACCAGGTCTAGCCTTAGCAGGGCCTTTAGTGACAGAAGTAGAAGGCCTAATAACCTTTTGTAAGGATGGAACCACAGAAACTTGAGAAGCCCCCTCGGCCTGACCTAACTCCTGAGAGGCCAACTCCTGTAATAGTAAAGGTTCCCCCTGGGATTCAGCCAAGGTCTCGGCTGGATCCACAGATTCAACCGTAGATTCCATAGAACCGGCGTCCGCAACGGACGACTCATCCGGTTTAGACTTTAAAGATTTATCTTTTCGCTTTTTTGCGGTAGCGGGCGTCGGAGGATCCGACGGCATGTTGTAGTTACACTGCTTACCGAAAACAAGCCTAGCACAATCTAATCTGCGTTTTATGGTGCGCTTATTAAATTTAGCGCAAAAGCGACACCCGACTACGACATGCTCAGGCCCCAAGCAAGGAATACAGAGAGAGTGATAGTCCCTATGAGGTATCTGTTTCCCACAAGAAATACAATTATTAACTTTTTCTGACATCCGGATAAACTGAGGCAAGAAAAAACAAAAATATTCCCCAACGGGGTACTTAGCCCAACTTGGTCTTCGGTCTGAAACTCGAAAACTGAAAATTTCAGAACGCCGAACGGCACTCGCAAACCCTGCTTCTGCTTCGGACCACGCGGCAAGAAAGACTGAGGATATGGCGTCGGTCATGCACTTAAGTACTACTGCGTACTGACGTCAGCTCTGAGCGACCATGACCGACACCAGCCTAACACTTTGGTATTCGGGCCGACCGAGGACAGCGGACTACCCACAGGTTATGACTGCAGCAATGTGAGACGAAGAACATCCTCATGGCACCCATGCAAATGGAGAACAGTTGCATGACAGCCAAATCTTACACCAATGCATTGTACAAACACGTACACAAATGCATGGATCTTGCCATACCCAACAGAACTAAGATGCTCTCTTCAAAAAAAAAGAAAGCCAATCTGGTGGTCCCCTGCCATAAATAAACTCTACAACAGGAGGAGGAAACTGATGCTGAATAAGGTGAAGTCCCAAGACTGGAAAAACTCCCTTATCAGCCTCAACAAAAGGTTGAGATCCCTCATAAAATCCTCTAAAGCTAGCTATGAAAACAGAATTACATCAGATAGTAAAGACAACCACAAGGCCTTCTATAGTTATGTAAAGAATCTCCATGGCAATAGCCAGATTTGCGCTACTGCACAATGGTACCTCCTATACTGAGCCAACAGATATTGCAAATATACTGGTGGACAGATTCAGTGCTAACTTTACCCCCAAGGACCAATCACAATACCAGTAGACTGCCAGGCACCCAGTATTACTGCTGCACAGGTTAAAACAGCACTGTCCAAGGCCAAGAATACAACTCCCTGACTGTGTTCTATATGAACAACAGAGTGAACTGGCACCTCACCTGTGTGCCCTGTTCAACTGCAGCCTCACCTCAGGCTTTGTCCCTACTGAATGGCACACTGCTACAGTCATCCCTCTCCACAAAGGAGGAGCCACTACAGACCCTGGGAACTATCACCCCATTAGCCTGACAAGTCTGATATGCAAAGCTATGGAATGCATCATTATGGACCTAATAATCAAGGATATAGAGAATCTCCAAACTCTGGATCCTACACAGTTTGGTTTTGTGACGGGTAGATCATGCCTGCTCAACTTGCTCGACTTCTTTGAGTCCATCACCAGAGCTGTGGATGAAGGTAAGGTGGTTCATACAGCCTACCTTGATCTGGCCAAGGCCTTTGATACCATTTCCCACTCAGGAATCACAGAAAAACTTACTATGCTAGGCATTAACCCCTGTATCACTAGGTTGGTTGCAAACTGACTCACAGATAGAACCCACAGTGTGAAAGTAGCTGACTCCAAGTCAGACTGCTGACCAGTCACGAGTGGAGTCCCACAGGGTTTGGTCCTGGGTCCTATCCCATTTGATATCTACTTCTCTGAAGTCCAGGCCAACACGAAGGGACTCTGGCTGACAAAGTGTGCAAGTTGGGAGCTATTAACAACACCCCAAGTGATGCTGACATCCTACAGAAAGGCCTCAATGAAACCAACGACTGGTGTCAGAACCATGGCCTTAAGCTCAATGCCAAAAAAATGTGTCTTCATCCCCTTTGGGAAAAACCCGGTTCCCTTGAATTACTACACTGATACTAGTCCACTGAACACAGAAGACGTTATAAGAGATCTGGGAACAAAGGTTGACAACAACCTCTCTTTTTACCACCATGTTGCCACTGTGGTCAGAAGGTCCTTCTGTATGGCACATCTCATTACTAAGGGTTTTGCATCCAGGAAGAAAGAGGTCATTGTCTCCCTCTACTCTTCCCTCATTAGGCCAATCATCAAGTACAATGCCCCATTTGGCATGTACCTCACTAGACATATCCAACAACTGAAGATGCCGCAAAAGAGCCTCACAAAGAGGATCCTAGGTCTTAAACACTTGTCCCATATAGACAGACTAAAAAAACTCCAACTATTCTCTGTCTAATATCGCCTACTTAGAGTCAATCTCTGCTTGACGCCATGTCTGATCCAGCTCTGTTAGAAATGCTACATCTAAAGAAATCCCAATCCCTCCACACCACATGCTCCAGAGACCTCAACCTCATTACCACAATCAACAGAACATGCTGGAGGGGCTGGTTCATAACCCAGAGACTGCCCATGCTATGGAATAGACTTCCCATACATGTCAAGCAGAGCACTTCACTGACCCTCTTCAAGAGAAATCTTGATGAGTGGATGGGAAATGGAAAATTCACACCGGGGATCACTCCAGTGGCTGTACTCGACAGAGGCACTAGGAACTAATGTTGGGTGGCATGATGCCAGGGCAATCCTATGGGCTAGGCTTGTAAAGGCTCCAGGGCCATTAGCCTAGTACACACCTATGAACACACACAATAATCTATCCCCTTATTTACTCCTTACTCTAACCTGCACGCGCGCGCACACACACACACACACACACACACACACACACACACCCAGCCCAATCTTACTTACCTGACCTGACTTGGATATTCATACTTCCACCTTTCAAACAAAACTTTACTCAAAATTCATGGGATTCATGATACTTACCCACCAAACACACAGTCGAGCAAATCAACATTCAATACACTGTCCAGCACCCAAATATAGATAGGTATAGATAAATATTTATTTGTTTTGTTCTGGAATCTCTCCCAACAATGGTCCACTTACAACACATGATCTATCTTTAAGCTATTCTTTTAAATTTTGAAATTCGCTTTAAAACTTCTGTGATGATAGGAGGTACTGCCAGCCATGCCAGGAGAAGTGGGGTAGTGGATGTGTAACATTGCCAGCACAGCTAGCTGGAATTTTGTAAATAATGATATGTCTTTTGTATATCAAACTGATTTGTACAGATGCTTGTGCTGAAAATGTGAGGTCTTCTTGTGTTAAAATCTATCAACAGTATACACTGCTGGAAGGAAATTAAATGTACATGCATTATTATAACGGTTTAAATGTATACATTATAACAGCATATTCTGAAAGTAAAGAGATGAATCCACCTGACTTTGAAAAAAATATTCTTAAAATTAATTTACTTTATGAGTTAAGCCATAAAGATGTTATCTCACCATTTTGAAGGGAGCCAGAGACGCAATGTCTATAGTAAAAAATAGGTTGTAGCTCCTGTAGGAAGACTAAAATGGTTTTATTGTTTTCCTGACTTCCAGATGCTTTAATAAAAGTTAGATAAAGGTCTAGTGTCTATTGTAGCACATAGGTGCTAAACCCTGGTTTCTAGTGATGGGGAATTGTGCAGAAAACAGAGTCAGATGTATGTCATATCATTCTGTACAGAAATAATGTTTTAATATTGAAGGAGACTGAAGTCTCAGGAGCATTCTGTATTCTGTCTTGGATCTGACAACAAGGACCACTTAACCATCTTGCCTTGCTCTGGAACTACAGAAATTCTTTTAGTCAATCAGGAATAGGTAGTGAGACTAGCTAAATACTGTTTTTCTATAACTGTGTAAAACTTTCCATTGGTGTAATATTTCCTGTGACTGAAACTGGTGTTTACTGTAAATAGATATTTAGTATTCTCATGTTCTTTTATTATTTAAACTTCTCATTGCTTCTGATCCTTTTAGAAAAATATTTAAGGTTTGAGAGTATTTGCATATATTTTATTTGGTGATAACTCTGGCCACTCCTGAAAGCCTTGCTCTTTAGTCAACATTACCATTTGTATTATTATTAACTTCACTCAGTACAACTGGATACATTTTAACAGTCTTATAGTAACTGACTGGTTGCAGTGAAACTACCTTACAGTCTAGAGAGAAGGTGGCATAGCTAGTAAATCTGTGCCAGTCTTTCCCAGGTGTGTGTGCTTATGTGTTTATCTGTGTGTGCAAATTAAATTTTAAAGAGTGTGTGTGTGTGTGTGTGTGTGTGTGTGTGTGTGTGTGTGTGTGTGTGTGTGTGTGTGTGTGTGTGTGTGTGTGTGTGTGTGTAAGCTATTTGAAGCAGGGACATGAAGCACTGGTTTCACGGAGAGGGTGCTGGAGGACTAGGCTTGGACACTCAGCTGAGGACTTAACCCAACAGTTGTGCCAGTGGGGAGTCTTAGTGGGGACTTAGAGGGAGACGGACACAGCCAGACCCCAGGTTGAGTGTGTGCTCTTAAGGGAAATTGTGCTTGATGCAGAGAGGTCTGCATCTTGAAATACTGAGTGTATCCATTTGATTTACAAGTGAATGTCCCTCTCCAGTGTCAGTGGTGAGGATTCAGGCTCCTTGATTACTGGCCCAGAGGGGGAACCTCACAGTTTCTCTTTACTGTAATCCCAAACTAATGCTACTCACTACCTACTATTAAGGTAGTGTTTGCATTTACTGGCAAGTCTGTACCTTTAAACTAAATCACGAAGGTAGAACATTTCCCTCCCCAACTGACAGACATCTTCTAGGAACAGTTGGTTTTCAGTTGTACTCAGGAAGCTTTTGTTAGTTTGTGAATTTCTCACAGATGAACAATATGCAAGTGAAAAGTATGGGACCCTAAGTCAGGCAGCTTATTATCCTAACCATGAGGTTACACACACAAACACACACACACACACACACACACACACACACACACACACACACACACACACAAAAAATTTATTTTATTTTATTTTATTAAACTAAATCACGAAGGTAGAACATTTCCATCCCCAACTGACAGACATCTTCTGACAGACAATAAAATAAAATAAATAAAAAATTCAGAAAGTAACGAAACAAAAAAGACAACAAAAATACAAACATGCCAGTGCTGGTGGTATAGAAAGATAAATCCATAACTACAGTCAAGGTGACCAAAGATCGATTAGAATCACGGGCACTCGGGGGAGGGGGATGTATACATGCCATCAGACATACCACCATGGTTGATTCTTAGTGGAGCCCAGGAACAAAGACAGCAGGGATGCTGTAGGGAGGGCATAGCTCTGGCTGAGCTGCATGAGAGGTGTACATAATATGCTGCTGAAGACTGCAGAGCATGTGCATGCAGTGAGGTTAAAAAAAAAAATACTCCTCAGCTGCAATATGATACAGCCCTAGGTAGCCTCAATCTGCCAACTGGCCCAAAACATTGATCAAAGTAAGTTTGGAGGTGGCCAAGTCAGATTCATTTGAGCCAGTGGACAAGGAAAGATCCTCGCAGCAGCTGATACCAGTTGTGAGGAGGCAAAAAAATGTGTACAAAAAATACAAACATAAAACCGGATAGAATGCACCATTCAGGATTTTCATTTTGTCATAAGCTGCTGCCTCATGATTTTCACCTTTATATGCTCTCAGTTTTGCACCGCAGAAGGGGCTATGGTTCAACATACATGAAGCTACAGCAGTACACATCAGTTATATTACTGAGCTCGTTCAGCTTCTCAGAAAAATTGGAAACAAAGTTATGATCTTTCTTCTTTCAGTAAAAGCTTCTAGTTCAGTCAATGTGCCATTTTGTTTCTAGTTTTATTACTTAGTGAAGCAGCACCTATATTAATTGTAGAGATGGTTTGTGATGCTCTGTGTTTGTTATAGTTAAGGATGAGAAAAGTAAAATCAAATATCTGGGGACCAGCCACAGTGACTGCATGTTTTCTGTTTTCATTGTATGCAGCTTTTTGCCCTTGCTGTTTTCCTCATCTCCTAACAGTCAGTCTGCGTCTACATGCCACCATTGTTTTGCTTTTCTTTTCCCGCATTTACTCTTTCAGTCTTTTTCTCTTTTTTCTTAAACTCCCAGATCACTTTTAAACAGCACTCCCCCAACCCTCCTATACAAATGCACATATTTAAACAAGAAACTCTAGCTTTCGGCCTCAGCAACAAATGGTACTGCCTTGTTGTGACTGTCAGTTGCCAGTGAAGCTTGGCAACCCCCTCCCCCACTTAGTACCCTGGTGCAACTCCTGAATGTTTTTTAAATTAGGGTTTCCCCACAAGCCAACAAGCATTCCTGTAATGAAACAGGAAATCAGAGATGCCTTGCTAAACGGGGTTATTCTTAATTTAACACTTTGTTCAGTCACGTGTCATGGATACTTCGGGACAGCTTGTACGTTCTTCTTGGCTGGCCTGAAAAATGGGTCCAGGTAAATCGGCACTTTACCCTATTTAAAAAAAAAATTTAAATACATGAAATAAATTTCTGCCAGACATTCAATTTGTTCAAAGACACAAGCTAGGTAAACAGATTATTTTAAACTATACAGGCCTTCTACACTGGCACTAATAAATGCTCCAATAATGGAACAGCAGCAATAAAACTGGCCATAACTACATAGAAAAAGATATTTTCCACCTAAATTGTAGCAGATATCTTTCTACAACTGTCTGCATGGGAAAATATAGCTAGTTACAATGGGGATATATTATATCCCAAAGGACAAGGCCTAAGACAGGTAAAATAGTTTAGACATACTGTATTATATGAAAAATAACTTAAGTAACACAGATCTTCCAAATGAGTTTGATGATACTGTCATAAGACACAGCAAATCTTAAAGCATTAATGTTCTGGTCCAGAAGACGATGTACACAAATTCATGACGACAGGGTGACTGCCAAGTGAGAGTATAACAACAGAGAAGGTGTGTATCAACTCATCTACATTTTATGTAGAAATATGGCACTTAAAGAATCAAACGTCTTGCCTGTTTAATGTAATAAAATGCTTGGCATATGTAACCACTAGTATTGCACAAGATGAGACAAAAGAGGCAACGCTTTAAAACTGGTTGAACAGTGATAACTGTAAGTTCCATGCATGCTCCTCCTCCTTTCTTATAGTATCAGGAGTCACAACTGTACGTCTTCAGCACAAGTACAGGAATTTAACCTGGTAAGAAACTTGCTGGTCCCAAGACAGTTTGAAACCTTTAACACATCTGCTATCACATGCAGTAGTAACCAGCCAGGGAACATTCTGGCTTCATCTAAGGACAGCTGCAAGACACAAACTTAAGTACAGAGTGATACAATTGATAAAAGTGTTTGATTACATGGTAACAAAATACTGAAATTCCAGAAATAAGCTATAAAGATGTAACACGCTATTAAACATCTTAGCACTTCCCTTTTAAATAGAGCACCTACTGGCATTTTCACATGTAGACTAACACGTGTAGCAGTCTGGTCTTGCACAGGCATTACAGACAATAACAATCCCTTTAGAACACAATTTATTCTGGTGGGCTGCCTCTTGCCATCATTTACCGCTGCCACTTTAGGGTTAATAAGCAAGGATTGTCTGAAAGCATGAAAAAACTAAACAAATAAATAAAGCAACACAAGACATTCAGAGCTCAGCAGAAAATATTTATAGCATCAGTATGAACATAAAAGTCAGCAGACCACAGTCTATAAAGGTTGTAAAAATGAGAAGTGATACTATCCTTAAAAAAAAAAAAAAGGCTTGAAAGTCCAAGTCAGTGTGATGTCAAACATTCTGTAAAGAAAAGGAACAATAACTCCTCCAGGACAATTAACATTATTACCAAATAACTATTATCATATGCCTGTTGTACAGACCCTGTTTTGATGAAACTTATGCACATCTGCATAACAAACGACATAAGAACTACTAGATTAAAAGACCTAAATAAATTTTGCTTGCAACATAAATAGTTCATGTTGGAGAAAGAGATACGTTTCTCAGGGAATTCCCACTCTCTAGAACAGGTTCCACCATCTATATGAGGCAGAGTTCCTCCATAACACTAACTGCAACTTGGACCAATGGATGGATAATTGGAAATTTATCCCTGGTCTGGCACCTATGTCTCTGATAGACAGAGGCAGTCAGCAAACTACCCCCCACAAAAATCAAATAGCTTGGTCACATTTGGGATGCACCACTAGGCTTACAATGGCCCTAGTGGTCACTGGCCTAGTATACAACTATGAATCTATGCGCCATGTCAGAAAACTTTCCCGGAGCATTACAACCTTCATCATAGTAGTAGTTGTAGACCTTTTATCCATTCACGTTGAGCAGCACTCTTTTCTCAAGACAGGACACAATATAAGAATGTCACTGGTTCTGAAAGGCAGCATGCTTTGCATTTAAATGTGCAATTAATATGTCAGAGCCCTTAACAGGACTGAATCTGCACACAAACTGAAATGTTATTTTCACATGACTGCAACTCAACTTTTATGAATTTAAATACCCTTGAGGAAGACATGGGCTATCAAGAAACTGTGGATAGTTTCTGAATTCTATTTACCATCAAATTCAGTTTTCCAAAGAATACTCAATGACTGTGTCCGTAGTAGAAACAGCCTTTTTAAATAAAGTCAACAATTACCTGTTGATTAATAAACAGCTTTATCTACTGCCTTCAAAAAATTAAAAATAAGTAAAAAGAAACTTAGTATGTCATGAATTCTGGAATGACAGAAGATGGTGCTATGATAAGACAAGCTTTATCAAAAATGAACTTTTTAATTAATGTTTTGTACTCTTTCCTTCAGGTCTGCTGTCTCTCTATCCACAGAAGAAATTAGATACAGCTCATTCCAGGATGAAATACACACTCTCAGAAGCAACCATAAAAGTCTGTTTAAACTAGCTTATTATATATTTTGGTTTCAGAGCAGTCAGTTGCAACTGCTACCTCGCTACATCCTATTTTTGTTGATATAGTCTGTAAACAGTAAATCAGAAGTACATTAAATGACTTTGTTTTAATCAGTGTTGGCCTGCTTTACTGTCTGCGCCTTTTTGCCTTCTAATCATTACCTGAGCTTTTCCTGGCACTCACAAAAATCTCCTCCAGTCTTATTCATCCATCCCCTCAAATGTTACTGAATCAGTACAAATAAACTCAGATTTATACAAACAAGACCACAATGATCAACTATTTTTCAATTTCATCCTATATGACTCATGAGTAAATTTCAAAACAATGAAGTTTCAGTGCAGTAAATAAAATTATTCCCTACTCATCCAGTATGCATATAGTATCATAAAAAAGAATTCATATGATTTAAAGAAGGAACTTGTGTAAGCCTGAACACTTTTTTTCTCAAGCTTGCAGAAATTTACAGCAAAGATGGCTAAAGTTTGGGACCAATTAATCATGGCTGATGGCTACATGACAAAAGAGCAGTGCTTATTGCAGGCAACAAGAACAGAACCATTTTAGTTATATTTATTTACACTTTACAAAAATATTACTCTATACACAGATACAAGTTATTCTTTCAGTAAAAGTCTAATATTCACTAAAAATATGTAAACAGAAAAAAATAAGGGGCAAATAAACAATAGGCAACACATCACTATTCTACCTATTGCATTATACATTAATTCAGAAATGCATGGTTTTACCATATAAGGATTGTATGGCTCAACAAGTACAGCTATCATTATAGCTAATGATTAAGTCACAATCCTCTAACTAGTATCTTTTTCTCCACCCTCCAAACAGCTTTATGTGCATTTCCACCATTTCCATTTCTTCAGCATCCTTAGCAAAACAATGCAGTGTAGCCACACTGCCTGGCTCTGTGGCACAGGAGAATGGTGCCCTTACTGTGACACAGGCTAATGGGGTTCAATTAGCAGCCCCATCTGGGGGAGCAAGACAGGGAGGGGGAAGAAAGAAGGGGAATGACCCACTAGCTTCTCCCAGGGAGGGGAAGGTTGCACAAAAATGGGGACACATGCAGACTGGAAAACCTACTGATTATGCTTTTCAGGGGGTGGGGCTGCTGGAGGGGAACATCCCTTGCATAAGTGATGGGGCAGCCTCCTAAACCAGGTCATTGTACAACTGCTCCCACCCAAGGCTTGCCTAAGTACATGCTGGAGTTAGGGTCAACAAAAATAAAATGCTAAACCACCCACGAAAGCTGCCTGATTGAAGGCCATCAGCCAACTCTTACCCCAGTGATGAGGACCAAATGGGTCAGCTGGACAAGAGGGGCTGAAGATCAGCAAGCAGTGACAAAAGGTAGTGTATCCACAGACATTCTATTGGTTATGAGGCAAAAATCACAAAAATGCTACCTAAATGAGCCCTTGTTAATAAAGGTACCAAGAAATAGCTAAGAGAACTACTGTCAATAAGGCCGTTTTCAGTAGTCAAAAACGAATTAACAAAATCAGGGAGAAAAGTTCTATTGAAAGGAAAAAACATGCAATCCTCGCTAAGCTTGGTACGAAAAAGTGCTAAGCATGCACCCAGTATAAATAGTCTTTTCCCAACTGAATTTCTCCAAATAAACCAGACTGTGATCATATCATATTATCCTTTTATTAGGCAGATGAGCACTTATTGAATCTTCCCTGAATTTGTTAATACAAACATTCTATTGGGAAAACAAAACTCTCATCATGTCACCTCTAAATTACATTTCCTCAGTTCTCAAATTACACCCCTGACTTTTGTACTTCTGCTCCTTTGAAAGATGCTGATGGCTGTATTTAAATTCCCTTGTTTGAAACATTCTTTCTCACTTAAGTGTTCTGTCAAGTTCTCTTTCACCTTTTAGACATCACACACACACACACGTACACACACACGCACACACACACACACACACACACACACACACACACACACACACACACACACACACACACACACACACACACCATGGAGAAATGAAAGCCAGGTATAATATGCAATATACATCACCAGACTACACCAACATTCTCAGTACAATCGTACAATTACCTATTTTACAGTAAAATCAAACTAGGGATGAACAGTATCAGAGGTGATGTAAATTCCATTGCATACACCTCAGCATAATTCTCAACATCTAAGAGAGTATATTTGTCTCTTAGAAAATGGCCTTGTATAATCTGCAATCCCCACTGGACAATCAATGATCCTAAAGGGGGGGGGGGTGCTGCAGAAAAGAAGAATACCTAACTTTATTTGTTCTTATGCAATAAAATGTAAAAACATTTCACAAAATGCACCCACCTCTCACAAACGCCCATACTGAAAACAAACTCCATCAAATGCTTTTTTAGTGTCCAAACTTGTAATCAAGCAATGCTTGGTTTTGTTCGCATTTTGCAATCTACAAATTTGTTTTCAGTAAGTTACCATGGGTGGTTGTAACTGGTACAAAATGTATCTGTTCCAAATCAATCAATGACAGGAGGAAACAAGCTAACCATCTGGCTATCAGTACAATAAATAATTATGATTACGTGATGATATTGGTCTATATGACACAACTTGTCAACATTGTCCACTTTCTGAATAAAAGTGACAGTTGCTTGTTTCTCTGTATCTGAGCATCTCGACAGTCACCCTCCCAGTACATCACCAGGTTTCTCACAAGCTCTTCTTGTTATTTGATGTATATTCTTGTATAGTACTCTCTCCACCTGACATTGTCTAAGCCTTAGAAAAGCGATTTCTTTTTTGTACTTTAGGTGTTACTTCAAGATCAAACATTTTAAGAGGTCTATTATCTTAGTCTACTTGGAGCCTAGAATTTTATCTATACCACCCTATAACTTCAGCATTTTCACTTCAGCCCATTTTTGCTTGTGAAGCACTTCTTTCAGTGTCTTCTGTAGCTCTTGATGTAACCTGAGCACTTTTGAATTTTGTTTCTCTTCTACAAAATTCCACAGGACTTCCTTAGAACTATACCATATTTTGTTAACTGACACCACTGCTGTGTGGGATGCTCATCACTTTAGTCTAAAAATAAACCCAGTCAGCTTTTAAATTGTTCCCTTTACAAACAAAGGTTAACTTTCCAATTTCTTTTAAACCTTCCTTGCCAACACACCCTCTCATGAACAACAGACAGTGGTATGATAAAGAAACATGGTATGCATGGGAACGCTGAATAAGATATACGTGATCTTCACCAACCATTATTTTGTCTGTTCCTGAATATGATTTATGCCTGCATGAGAAACATCTACAATATCTTTAAGAAGCCTTAATGCTACATGCATATCTTGTCATCTCCACTGGTATAGCACACTTAAATTGCACTAACACAGGTAACCCGTGAGTTCTAAAGGCAATGTGTACCTCAGCAGTGGTAAAACGTACTCCAGGCTGCAGCTCAGATCATCATTCCTTCCTGTGCTATAACCCACCACTTAACGTCTTGGCTATTGTTTGTGGAGCAATCCCTTGTGGAATATATAGATGTACAATCAAGTATAACACTACATCTACCTTGCTTCTTACTAACACAAATCTGCCTTCACTATCTTTTTATACTTCCAAAATCTCAAAATCCATATTTCTTTTAATGGGTGTTACTGCACTGTTGCAGCCTCCAAATGGATATGATAGAAATCATAATTATTTATACCCATATTTCCCTAGTTTCAAATGTTCAATGACATTCAAATATGTTTCTTGCAGTAATACAAATAAAGACATCATTTTCTTAAAGTACACATACAGCTTGAATCTTTTTACATGAATTGGCAAACCATTAACATTTCAAAATAACATTTCAAACATTATTAAACAGATCACTATTACACTAACATCCCCCTGGCTTCAACCCTTAGCTTCTAGCTATTCAAGCTATAAGTAGGGGCTGCATTCAAAGTAAACAAAGTTATATTAACTTGTATCACCTGCCCACTTTTTGAAGGGCATTACTTGCATCCCAAACTATATAAAATGTCTTACGGACATGTACATAACATAAATTAGAAAAAGATTATTCAACAGTAATTTGTACAAAGTTTCAGAAACTTTAACATGATACTTTACGTTTCTTCTACTATACGTTCAAGAAGGAGACAATCTGAAAGAAAGAGATTCTGGATTAACATATACAGCTACCTCAACTGTAGCCTGAAGAAATTTATGTTCTCCCAATGAATCACACATTCATTTTCAGTCTCTCTCTTCCCAGTTAAAATTATTGTCATATCTGCTTCTAAACTTTCAAGTAATGTCACCCCTTGACTTCAACGCTCAGGCCAAGATAATAGTTTCAGTATGGCCAAATTATTGTCTCCTTAAATTTACAGACTCATTATTATCTGTAAGCAACTCACATTTTTCTCACACCACACAGAAAGAGTACATGCATTGTAAAACATTTTGATTTACTTTGGCTGGATCTTTGCAGCTTACTTTTAGTCCAGGCCTATAATATTCCTTTAAATATTTCCTCAATTTACTGAACAAAGATATTCCTCTGCTAATACAAAAACTGAATGAGTGCAAACATTTCCTTTATGCAAAATGTTCCCCTTAACAGTTATCAGTAGCGCAGACACAAAGACCACATTAGAATACAAAATCTTAAACAGGAAGCATCACTATACAATCAGAGCTTTAAACGTGGTATACTATACATCAGAATCATGAACTCTTTGTATAAATGAATAAATGCACTGAAATCAGCAAGCCCAGAAGCTTGGGTGAATAAATATTACAACTACATTCAATTCAGGTAAATCACAATAGCCCAAGTGCCCAACCATCTAAATGTTATTCAAACAATACAGTCAGCTTTTTAGATAAGCCTTCACTGAAAGGATCTTACAGTCTTTATTAGAATATATCTGTATGATTTCCTTTATGATTCACTGCAAACTTGTATTTCTGCCTAACACCCTTTTCTAAATTACAAGAAAACATCCAATTTTTCCTTTGCAGTTGACCTGAAGTGGTTGGAAAGTCTTCTTCCACAATTTTTCCCATCTGCAATGAGACCTCACTTCATCACTGAAGCAGTGGAGACAGCTTAGCCTCTGCATCTTCAAGAGAATAAAATGTAACTGCTCCCAGGTAGGTTCGCACAGAAGGAGGCAGGTTACAACAGTCCTACACAGATTTACCACGTTACAAAAAATGCTCTCTTTTGCTCGTTTCACATGAATAATTATGACCACATCACAGACTTACTTCTGCTATCTTTATTTCTTTTCTAGGAGCCCACAGACTTGAAAAAATAATCTTTCATAGGTGTGGAAGCAAACCAAGAGAGGTCTAGAAATATTTGCCTAGAGTGAGTGAATGACTATAAGAGAAAATTTCTGTCTCTTCTCTCAGCAGACCATTCTATTTCACTAACATAGCTTTCATGAACTCCACACAATTCCTTTCCTTCCTTTTGAGAAAACTGTGAAGTGTGGGATTTTATGCCAGTTTCCATCTTCTGTATAAACAGGGTTAGCCTCAAAGTTCAACACTGCTTCCAAGGTGATTATTCTGTGTTTCACCTTCTTCATGTCCTCACTCAAATCCACCAACTGGTCGGAATGAGAACTCAAAGCTGCTTCCCACCTCCTCCATTCTTTTAATATAAGCCAATAAATTAGCATTACATTTTATGAACTACTGCTACTATTGACTTTAATATTTATTTATTTATTACTCATTTTTATTATTTTCAGTTTGATTACCAGGGAAGTCCACTGGGCCTAGAGAGCCCGTTTTCAGTGGTGGCCCGGGGAGAAAAGCTCCATAAGACAGAATACAGTAAAGATTTTGTTTGTGTCTTTCGGCTTTTCCCAGTTAGGGGTCGCCACAGCGGAACTCCGGTCCGCTAATGATTGGCTTTTACTTACCAGCTTGCCAGGCCTAATGCACAACCTTCAACGAAGGTATGCCCATTCATGCATGTCTCCATGCAGAAGACGCTCTAGCTGAGAATCGAACCGGACAGTGTCTTACTGTGAGGTGACAACGCTACCGCAGCACCACCACCGCGGAACAGCTAGAATACAGTAAAGATACATGTCTATAAAAGTTACAGTTAAAAGAGGAAGTTACAAATATATGAATTCAATACAAAGCATGAGCAACTTGGTTCATTGTGATAGATCATATGGGTTATACTGTACAGATTCATTTAGACATGCATTCATTCATTTAAAGTAAGAGAGTATTTACAAAGTTGAATTCATTTGGGGAATAGCTATGGGAGTTACAGAGAGCTTAGGAACACTCTTAGGAAATAGCTATGGGAGTTATAGAGAGCTGAGGAACACAGGAGGAAAATCCTCCCAGGGGTATTTACTGAAACAGAATTAGGTAGGGTGAAAGCAGGTACATTTCCATTTGGAGGACTGGGTTTTGAAATTATCCGAGTTTTGTGTTGTCCTTACTGTGGAAGGGAGTGAATTCCATTTCCTGCCTAGTGAGAATGAAAGGAGTAGTAGTACAGCAGGTCGTTTAGGTTTTTGGATAGTAATTAAGTTTTGGTGTTCAGATCTGAGAGTTCTATTAGGGGTGTAGGGGGGAAAGATGTTTGTTAGAGCAGGGCATTTTGTTGGGTGTGCAATGGTAAGTTGGAGGTAGTCTAGGTAATTTGTGAGTTCTAGCCAATTCAGAGATTGGAGGGTAAGGCAGTGATGGGTGGAATTTTTGGCTTTGGTGGCAAATTTGGAGATTTTATTATAGCAGTTTTCAAGTTTAGAGGTGATGGTGGAGAGGAAGTGATTTTTCCTGTATAGCATACCTAACTTTTGGTGGGTTTTCTTTATATTTTGCTGAATATCAAACTTGAGGTGTTAGTCTATAGTAACGCCAAGACGTTTTGTGAAGGGAACCACTTCGATAGGACAGCTGGTTTGGCTAATGACTTGAAAGGAACCTTTGTCATAAGAGAATGTCTTTGAGGGAGGAAATAGTAGTATTTTAGATTTATTTGAGAGAGAGGTGATTTTGGCGCATACAGTTCTCAGTAGCTGAGAAAGCAGTTTGGATTTTAGTTAGCAGTTCAGGGAGATTAGAGGCAGAGCAGACTAAAGTGGAGTCATCTGCATATTGAATGACTTTGGCATCAGGAATAGCAGAGTGAAAATTATTGATAAAGATGTTAAAAAGCAAAGGTCTGAGGATGCTGTGGTACGCCAGTTGGGGTTGGTAAGAAGGAAAAGGTGGCGTTCTTCCATTTAAGCCTGAGTTCTATCTGACAGGTAACTTGAGAACCAGGATAAATTGTTTTGGGAGAGATGTAGGTTTGAGAGATGATAGAGAAGCTGTTTGTTGAAAACAGTATCAAATGCTTTAGAGGGATCTAGAACTGTAGATACTAAGTGTCCTGAATCTTGCGCTTGATTGACAGTTTCTAAGAAGGAGAGTAGTGCGGTTATAGTGCTATGCCCTGGGCGGAAGCCATACTGGGTAGGGGTAAGAAGTTGGTTTTGGGTGAGAAAATGCATAAGTTGGAGGTGGACGCATTTTTCTAGGATTTTGGAGATTGGTGAGAGAAGAGAAATGGGGCGGAAGTTTGAGACGTTAGTGTTTTTGCCTCCTTTGTGGAGAGGAAGAATGAAGGCAGAGCAATAATATCTCTTCTTCGTCTATGCTGCCAATCAATGTTTTTGTCAGCAAATTTTCAATTAGATTTCAAGACAGACCATCCTTAGACCAAGATTCAGCCTGACATTATGGTGCCAAACTGCTACAATCAATCATTGTTTCCACTTTTTTGCCTTTTTATCATACAAGCAGAATCATTAAACCACACTACCACCAAGCTTCACATACAATTTTTTATTGGAACTGTTTTGTAACATTAAAATTACAGTTTTAATCTTGGAGGATGAGGGAGCTCTGCTGAAATGCTCTTCAGATATTCCCTGATCTGACATGAAGTCAGTTCCTTCAATATTTACGAATCAGTAAAATAATTCTCAATCCTCTCCTAAACAGTGAAAACTACTGAAGTGTTTATCCTACAGTGGACTTTTTTCTGCAAGAACACTTAGAAATAACTGTTCCATGATGACAAATGGCTGTATGGCCCCAAAAGCATAAGTAAATGGGGGTAGGGGAGGCAACAATGAAGACAGCAAAGCTATCACATTCAAGAATATTTACTACTAGGTTATGTTAGTTATTGGCAAGATCATGTTTATATCATGCCAGAAATAACTGTAAGAATCACAGGGAATAAGCTGCATAAAAAATGTAATTAAAAAAACATTGTTTTTACATGGGACTCCTCAAACCCCTGAACTAGCCTGTAAGATGACAGACTAGTGGGGAAAAGGAAAATATCCTTAACCACATCTCCTAGCAATCTATGTTGAAGAAATATTAATTATGTAAAAATGCAATCATTCCATTTCAGTCATCCACCCACTCAATGATTTCAACCAAACTCACACGTGTGTATCAATATCTATATAGCTGTAAATAAATTGCTAAAATTCTGAGAAAAAATGGTACGACAACTGAGCACTAAGAAAAAGGATGAAAGTTTGTCAGTTTTGAAAGAAAATGTATGAAAAGAAAATTGTAAGGCAAGAAAGAATGAATGAATAAATGATAGATTAAAAAAAATTCTGTCAGACATGTAGTCTAAGACTGTTTTTCGTATACTAAATTGAGGTACAACAATGAATATTAGAAGAGGATAGATAATGTGGTGTGCTATATGTACATGTATGTGTGTTTCTGTATAGGCAGGGCTATGGTAGCCATGAAAGTTATATATGCTGAGCAGTCCTAATACCTATCAACCTTATTCTTGCAGTTAACAAAAGTACCTCTTTTTACAAGATATTTAGTTCTTGTAATTGGTGGAAATACTTCATTCCTGTATATGAAAGACAGAACATGCCCAAAATATAGGTTCATAGGTTGGTTTGGCTATCGGCCCTAGGGCCTATACAAGCCTAGCCATAACAATTCCCTGGATATTTCTTCCCATAATATTTACTTCCCTGGACCCCTGTCTAGCTGACGTGATCCCCGGGGTGAATTTCCCATCTCCCATCCAGTCGTCAAGGTTCCTTTTGAAGAGGGCCAAGGAGGCGCTCTGCTTGACATGTATTAGCAGTCTATTCTATATATATATATATATATATATATATATATATATATATATATATATATATATATATATATATATATGTATTAGCAGTCTATTCTATATATATATATATATATATATATATATATATATATATATACACACACACACACACACACACACACACATATATATATAATATATATATATACATGCACACACGCACACACACACACACACACATATATATATATATATATATATATATATATATATATATATATATATATATATATATAGTTTATATGTTGGAAATGAGTTTTAAATCATATGGATACGTCCTTAAAATTGTTTCTTCTGTCACTGGGAAGATGCTGCTATCACCACCAAAAATCCCTGTCCAATCAAGAACAAAATGCCCCTTCAAATCCAGTGCTGAGCCATATCTGAATTGATAAGGGTAGAATAGCAGTATTAATTTCAGTATGTACTGGGGTATTCATGTGAATTTGTCTGAAACATTTAAACAGAGTAAATGAGAAACTATGCAACAGCACTTTAGTCTGACAGTCTAACAAGTTGTAGTACCTTTGATTTCTTTAAGAGCTGGATGCATCACTTTTGTTCAGGGTGGGGAGAGTTATCAAATCCTCAGCCATTTTAAGCATCTGTTTTTTAGGCATGGGGCCTTGAGAGGAGGTCTGAGGACCCTGTTTTTTAGTTTTCATGGCAGCTTTAGATTTAGTGAAGGATTTAATAGAGAAGGTGGAAGGCCTGAAGACGCCTTCAGAAATGGCAGGCCTCACTAAATTTTCAGTTTCCCCGCCAAGAGTGGCGTCGGTATCTGCAGTGGGAATGGAGACAGAGGAGCCTGCGACCTCGGGTACTGAAGTCATCGGTAAAATAGTTTCATCGGTAGTCAGGGGCTGCGTAGGCACCTCGCTGAGAACCGGTAGTCGGCCTAAGCGTGGTCTCAGTACTCAGTGCAGACCTCGGATGTCGGTCCTTGTCTTTGCGTCTTTTGCTTAAAACTGGCGTCGGTGTATCCGACGACATGATATAATTAAATTTTTTGCCAAAATAATGAAGGGCGAACTCCGCCCGGCGCTTAATAGTGCGCTTGTTGAACCTAGCACAAAAACGGCAGGCCGAGATGTCGTGGTCTGGCCCTAAGCAAGGTATACAGAAAGAGTGAAAATCCTTATGCGGTATTTGCTTCCCACAAGAAATGCAATTATTAACTTTGTCTGACATCAGTCTGAGGCAAGAAAAGTTTCCCCAATGGGGTACTTAGCTTTAAAGAAGACTTCGGCTGAAATACTTTCGTAAATCTCAGGAGCTGGCCGACCGGCACTTGCGAACTGCTTCTGCTTCGGGC
Organism: Protopterus annectens; assembly: GCF_019279795.1. Classification (NCBI taxonomy): domain Eukaryota; kingdom Metazoa; phylum Chordata; order Ceratodontiformes; family Protopteridae; genus Protopterus; species Protopterus annectens. The sequence goes on from NC_056731.1 coordinate 57,284,835, forward strand.
ACCGCGCGGCAAGAAAGACTGAAGAAAATGGCGTTGGCTGCCTCTTTTATACCCCTGCCGCACTGATGTCAGGGAAGAAGCGACGACAACCGACGCCGGACCTAGACTTTGGAATTCGGCCGACCAAGGACCCCCCTGACGGCAGAATAACCCATCTGTAATGACTGCAGCTGTATGCACGATGAAAGTACAGCTACCATAAAATGTAGATGTTGAGATCCACATTGCTGTAGTCCTTACTTATGGGTAGTCCTCCGTGTCCCTCGCCCCCAAAATACTCCAGCATTGACGCCGGTCATGGCCAGGGATCTGACATCAGAGCCAGGGTATAAAGGGCGATGACCGTTTCCATATCCTCAGTCTCTTTCTTGCCCCAGATGTCAGAAGGCCCCAGAAAACCGTACACAAAGAAAAAAGGCCACCTCCCAAAAAAACAACAACCACAACAACCATCACCTAAAGCATAGCACCAAGTCTAACTACAGTGGAGGGGAGGGTGGAGAAGGAGTAATGTGGGATGGATCTTCAACAACATTTATGGTAGGTACAAATGGTAGGTACTTTCTCATCTCACATTGCTCATCCGCTTACTTATGGGTAGAATCCCAAAGCAAGAAGAAAGGATAGGCGGAAAAATCAAAAATCTAAAATCATAAGGGAATAAAATTGCCCTGTAAAATTGCAGGCAAATCCAGCCCATAAACTTAGAATAAAGAGGAAGGTGGTAATGTTTATGAAAAACTCCGCACTGCCTCCTAAAAAAATCTTTTGTAGCTACCCCCTTTTGTAGCTCAGAAGCTTAGAAATTCCTAGTGAATGAGTGTCCCTAGTGGCAGGAATCTCCTACCATGATGAATCTCCTTACCACAATAACAAAACCCAATCCATTTAGGAAATAGTTTGTTTGAAACAGGTTTACTCCTTGAACCCAAAGCCAAGAAACAAAAGAAAACAAAGGAAAGTCTGATGTCTGAACTGGTTACTTTTCCAAATAATACACAAACTGCCTGTGATATACCAAGAAATGCAAAAGATTGCCCCCTTTTTTTTGGGGTTTGCATAAAAAGTTTTAAAAATGAATAGTCGGATTACAGGCCACACTACCTTATACCTTAGAAATAAAAGGAAGGATTAGTAATGAAAGATACCCCTATCCCATGAAATGAAGGAATCAAATCAGGCCTGTGAGGGCCTGTAATTCTTCAAAGAAGGTTGCAGAGGTGTCAGGCCATGCTTTTCAACAAATTTTCCATTTAAAACTTTAACTCGCAGTAGCCGTAGTCCTGTAGGTTCTAGAGTAAGTTTTTCCAACACCAAATTGAGAAATTGAGATCCCAAGCAGGCTTGGGAGCGGGGTCCCCTGGGGGTTGCCCCTCTAAGCCCTCTAAGAAAATTGCTGGGAGAAAAAGGGAGGAGGGTCACAATCATAGTGACAATCAAGGGCTGCAGGAGGACCTTTATTGAGGAGAATTGAGGTTGTCTTGTCCTTGTCCAATAATTTCCAGTGAAGAGCAACATCAAAGTCAAATCCTTTGCAGAGAAGTCCTTTCTCCTGCTCCAAATAAAAAAAATTTCCTTCCTATCAGCTTTAAAAAACTCCTGGTACCTAGGCCCCTGCTCCAAAAATAACATTCAAAACTTGTTGTGGAAGCTGAGACCTCCAGAGTCTAAACAGAATATGCCAGGCCGTTAGAGATGTAGACTGAACTTTGACTGACATTTGAAGGAAGGACTGTCTTCTGACATGGAGGAGGCAGAATCAAAGGAGGTGAGCGGGGTTTCTCGTATCACCCTCAGTAGTGGGTGTACCTCAGTTGCTCTAGGGCCAATCCGTGCCATCAAAATCAAACCTTGGTTGGCTGTCTGCTTCAAAAGAACCTTGGCCAGAAGCAGAGGAGGAGGTGGAAGAATATAGGCATGCAGATTGTTCCAACTGAATGATAGAGCCATTCCAAAGCTGTTGCTGAAAAACATTTTTGTGCAAAACTTTGGCAACTGAGTAAACATTTAGTGAGAAACTTTCTCAACTGTTGGAAAAGCCCCCCATAACACTGTCAACTGTTGGAAATACATGAGGATCCATGTCCATTCGGAGATCCAAGGAGTCTCTCGTCTTCATCTGCTACTGGCTCTGTGTTCTTGTGCTCCTGGTAGAAACTTGCCTGAGATGTAGGTTGTAGAAAGCAGCAGTTGTAAGACAGGTGTTGATGGCTTGCTCCGTAAAGAGGGTATCAATGGGTTGATGTGCCATGATTAATAAAAATTCTTTGCCAGTTGAGTAGTGTTATCTGTTTGAATCCTTTTCAACACCTGCATCAATGCAAGTAAATCTGCAAACATTTCAATGCAGGGAGACTGCAAACACCCTTGTTTTGATGTGGTGTGTTCCTCTTGACAGTCCACTGTTTTGCACCCATTTTCCATTGAGCATTGTTCCTCTGAATGTCATCCGAGGTGACGCTGTCAGAGAGTCATTCTGAGGCTCTGGAGCAAAGGTGACATTTCACAAAACTAGGTTCGAATGCATTCCCCATCTACAAAAACTATCTCCAATGCGGCAGGTTATCTGAATGACAGTTTCTTCTAGACCATTGAAGCGCTTTGATAATATTTGAGATACCATTGAAGCTTCCTCCAGAATTGAATGGATGTGGAAGCACCAGAATACAAGAGGCCATGAACTCCAGCTCTTGAAGGGACTAGAGAGCAGTGAGGCCTCGAGACCAGAGACATAAGATGGAAATAAAATGGTCAAAAAAGAAATTGTCCGGGGTGAAAAATGCCAGTCACGAAGAAGTATTCAGTCTCAGGGTACTAAAGCACACAACCTGAGAGGGTAGATACTGGACTCTTTGTTTCGCTCACACAATACCCACTGCAATAAGAACACAATCATCTTTCTCCGTAGATGATGAAGTTCGTCTGTTAAATGGGAAAAATCAGTCCTCAATCGTCCAAATAAGGAAAAACTATGCCTCCAGAACCTTTGTGAACTGCAACTGCAGAGAAAAATTTGTGAACACTCTGGCACACAGTAGATAAGCCAAAGGGCAATGCAGTACTCCTGCCTAAACATGAAGGTACTGGGAAAGGAGGTACCTCCTAGCCTCCAGCCTGATAGGAACATGAAGGTAAGCCTCAGTGAGGTCCAAGTTAACATAAAGTCTTGGCCTTTCCCAAAGTTGGTGTAGTTGAAGTAAAGTCAGCATCTTGAACTTTGGAATGTCCAGGTTTGGTCTCCACGTAGATAAATCCAAAAAACTTCTCCACGAACTTCCCTCTTTGAAACTAGAACCAGCGAGAATAAAAATCCTGAAGCCCACTTCTGACAGAGCAACTGGCTGTATAAGTTGTATTTGAAGTCTATGCTACCTTTGTCTGGAAGCCTCTGAAAAATTGCTTCTAGGAGGGGTTTATAATGTCAATAGAAGGAGGCATGGCATGGAAATAATTGTCCAATAACTAAATGCCATTATAATTTCCACCAAAATTTGTCCCAGGTGAAGAAAATGCCAAAGCTTGAAATGTAGGTCATTGGGCCTGCTTACAGAAGTTGAAGCCTGGAATCACCCAGCTTTTGATGTAGGTCATTGGGCCCTCTTGCACAAAGGACTGGCCCCTGCTCTGCCCAGCAGGCGCCTAGATCGAACTCTGACTGAGAATCAGAACAAGGACCTGCCCCCCAGTTCCCTAGATCCTAGATTCTACTAAAGACTGAGAATTGTAAGATGGGCACGCCCAACAGTAGTCATAGAATTCTACTAAACTCTTGGAGGTTGTTGCACAAACTCCCACAGGTCTGACTGCATAGGACTTCTGACTCATTCCATTTTCTAGAATTAACACTCCAACACAGAGGACCAAACCAGAATGCAAGAGCCACCAGGCATCCAGAATTCTAGGAGATACCATGCCACACCAAGAAGAAGCCTGTGCTGTGGCAAAACCACCATACACTGGAGTTGCACCCCATTACCCTAGAAAAAGCCACTGAAGCACCTGTGCACATACACTCTCTATCTACCCTAGAACTCAGACTTTATGCACTAAATTTTGCACAACTTACACTCTATGCCCTCTGATAAAGCATCCACTTTAACTGAGAAATTGAGAAAGGAGGAAGAAAAATACTTCAACAAATGAAACTGGCAGTTCTCTAGCTATTGTATCTATAGAAGAGGTATACACCTTCATCCTTAGGACATGAAAAGCTCTAACTTAGTTATCCAGTCGCCCTCCGACTCTCTTATACAGAGGCTCAGGCACCCTAGAATATCTAATACAGATACACAGCACAGGGGTCTCTAGGACTCTTATACAGATATTTATGAGAAAAAGGCTGACTGTACACCAAACCGTTTAACTGGGCAAGGAGGCACAAAGGGTGGCTTAAGGGAAGCCCAAAAAAACATCTGAACAACATCCAAAACCGAGTAATCCCCTCCACTCCCAAAATGCTCCTAAAAACATGCCCTCCCTCAGAAAATGCCACAGAAAATCCTCTGGAAAATCCCTCCCAGGAAAAGCAGATCACTGCAAAATGCAGAGGGAATCTGGATGAAAATTGATAAGGAGAAGCATCCAGAGTGGATCATCTGATCATCTGAGGGAAATAAGGAGGCTCCATCCCTGGCTCTTTCCTGAAGAGGGCATATCATCTGAGGCCTGCTCCAAATCTCTGCCAACCCTGCCATCCTCCTTCATTTTATCAGGCTGAAGCATAGTAGAACACAATCAAACTTCCTGAAGAACCACCTGCCTGCCCTTAGAGAGGCACAGACCCTGAAGAGGCTCAGGCACCACAGGCTTGGAAGGCAAGAGGAGGAACCTGAACCTGCCTTAGTTACCTGACCTGACTTGCTGCCTGACCACCTAGGGCATAGGAGAATCTTCCCTGACCTTCCCCTTCCCCTGAACTGCTGACCTGCCTCCTGATCAGCCACATCCCGCCTGTTCCGCTGTTTTCCCTGGGACTCAACAGACGAATCAGCCGATCCACCTGTTCTCTTGTAGTCTCTAAAACAGTAATGTAACCCAAAATGGACTATAGATCCTGTCTATCCTTTAAAGATTTGTATTACCTTCTCTTTAGAAACCTAGCGGAACATCCGACATATTATAATTACACCTCTTGCCAAAGCACCGCCTAGCGCATCTAACCTCCTCATGCTATAGTGATTATTAAATACAAAACAAGGTAATACACCTGACTACGTCGTGTTCGTCCCAACACATTATATACCACAAAGTAAAGTAATGATAAACAAAATAGCACTCCCAAAAGAAATGGCTACTCCACAACTTTATCCGGACTGAAAACTTAACTGAAAAAAGAAAACCAAAATATTCCGCCCGGGTAAATTTAAATCAACTTGGTAACCAAAAGGAAAAGACTAGTAATTGTACATCTGCAATGCGGAGCATCTTGTAACGATGTTTCTGCATCGGACATGACGGCAAAAAGACTGAATATATGACATCTTTATGCCTGACGCCTGATGTCCACCCATAGAAATGGGACGGGCGCATCATCATCATATCTGCAGTAACTTAATAATTTACCACAAATACAAATCATATATGGTTCTTCACAACATGACCTCTACAGTCCCTGGAAAGATGCCAACAATAAAAATGTTTGTACTGATAAGGGGGAAGAATAAATGCAACTCATTCATGAAGTTGAGCAGGGAAGTATCTAGTGATGGAAATGGCAATCATGGACACAGTACACATTTTACAATCCAAGTATAATTCCCTGAAAGTTTTACTTAGAAATGTCAGAGTGACTGAGATATAAGCTCCTAGCTGTAGGCAACAACTTCAGGCTTGCATAGTCATTTCACTTAAATGAAGTGTTCACTTGAAAAAATCCATAACATTTTAAACGGATTCACTGCAATGTTATTTGAAAAGTTTTATAAGTATTTTCACTTTGCAATTAATAATGTGCTTTGCATAAGAAACACTTTACAAATTATGCCAATGCAGTTTACCGCAAACTTAAATTCTGTTCTTGAAGGGGGGCATTGATATTATATTTAAAAAAGCAACCAGCTTCTAAAAAGTTGAAGGATCAGATAATAACTTCATTTTACTGTGTAAAGCTTGTAAATATCAAGCTTGCAGGTCAGAGTTGCAATCTGTGCCACTTGAAAGCCTCCCCTATATCCAGACACCCTCATATGGCTGTTGGTTGATGGGATTTCTTACTACTTGGACATCCAGTTTTCCATATACAACTTGATTTACAGCAATAACAATGGTCAGTCATGATCCATGACCCAATGACTGGCTAACATATAGTGTTTCATTAAGCATTAATTATGAAAACGTTATGCTCTTAAATTTGGAACCGTGTTTGAATAAAGTTAATTCTAGGTTCTGGCAAGTTGACTTTTCTGTGAATGTGATCAGTCAGACAGCTCTCTGTCAGGCTACACAAATTAAACAATGTTTCCCAGTCCAGATATGGCATCTGGTATATATTATTTACTAATAAGAAAAAGCCTACTTTGAAAAGTGTCATTACTTGTGACAACTTCAACATGAAGTATTGCTGTGTCTTATGAACAGTATATTACTTCACCTTGTCAAACTTAATGAACTCAATTTACAGATGTAACACACATCATAACTGTATAGGTCATTGCTAAATCCAAAGCTGAACATTAGCATAAAATTCTGGAGCACCTGCTTAACTGAAACAATCAATTTGCCAGAAGAGATTCTGAAAAGGGCAAGCTGGAAAATCAATAGACGAAATGGTTATACAATACACAAAATGGGAGAAAATAGACACCTCTGCAGTTATTTAGAAAGAAAGGTAGATACATACCAGAGAACATAACTGAGCGCTTCAGTTATTCTAAGGGTGTAAAGAGTTTGCAGAGCAAGGTTTTTTTCCAACTCTATCAGGCACAAGACTACAAAGAATGCAAACAGTATAAGAACACTGCACGTTTACTTGGGGAAACAGGAAGGTGAAGAGCATGCAGCCCAAGAGCAAATCAAGGGGAAAAAAACAGTTTCTTTTGTAAACTTACAAAGATACAAAGTAGACAACACCAAACCAGTCAGAAGCCTTTTATCAGCTGGTGTACTTGTATGCTCACATATGGAATACCACATTCCTAAAGCTATCTCAGATTATGTCGGACTGGTGAAACTAACACTATAGTGCTAGTCAATGAAATGTTACTCCTAGTTCTAGTGTGTGTTGGAAACAAAATTGTGCTGACGTCGGAGAACAGTGCACTTGATATCTGCTACCATACAAAATCATTTCAGTTCAGTTCAGTAAAACTATTACCAGCTTCTGTCATTATCTGGCAAAAAGAAATTACTTACACAGCCTATCCAATAGCTCATTTGTCTGTAACAGCCTATAATAAACATTTATTTTCTTTTTTGGTAGGATATATACTACAAATGGCATTATTTACAAGCCTGTATTTCTGTGGTTTATTTTCCCTTTTTACTGCTGTGAGTTATTCACCAATACATTGCTGTTCTGACTTCATACTGCAATATACTAGTTTTGCAGAGCAGTATATAATTTCTCAAAAAATTTTCTTTTTCATGTGTAACCTGCATGTAGTGCTCACAGCTTGATTACGAGCATGTCTTGAGGGATGGACCTTGCACTTCTGGCAAGCCTGATATGATACACCCCTACCCCATCTGTGTGTGCTCCCAGCTATCAGCTGTCTGACTGCACCATTCATCCTCGTTTCCCTGGTACTATCCCCAGGGCTGGGATCACACCAAATGGGTCAGCTGGACAGGGTAAGGGAGCAGAGCAGCCTGCTGCGCCACAGAGAACAGCCACACACTCGAGAAGATTTTAAGTATGCCCTGAGCACACAACACTGCATACAATATCAGCTTGCTCCAGCCTCCCCATCAGATGACACAGTTTTAGTGGAAATCTTTACACGATTATGGCACATTCCCAATCACAAGGAGTGGGAGAGCCGGCATTTTCATACCCCCTACCTCTGCAGCTCTTGCAGTGCCCAAGCTGATGTCTGTGCACAAAGAAAACAGAATGTTACTGGATCCAAGTTCTGATATACAGCAGTATTCTGCACTCATTCTAATTTCAAAGGCCTAAACTTCAACCAAGGTTGTTTTCCCCTTCAGGCTTCTCTACCAAAGTAAGGAACAGTTACTTAATAAAATTCTTTTTTAGCACAAGCATTTTGAATGACAGACTTCAGGGCTCCACAACAACTAGCTGCTGAATTAATTATAGGACCTGAACCTGGCACACTACCAGAACCATTTTCACTTGAGTGCGCACCCTGCTTTTTGCTACTTGTATACAACTCCTTGCTTCTTATTTAACTTGTGATTTCCTCAGAAACTGTTGTGCAGAAGAACTTGTAAAATTCCTCCTTTCTGCTATACATTTCAGTCTTTCTGAGTAACATGAGAACAGAAATCTGCAATATATAACACTTTAGAATGGAAACTCATAACTAAATAGCAACAACCGAATTTAAGTTTAAAGTGTCTGATAATTAAACAGAATCGCATTGTGAATTTATGCATTAAAATACTGCTGAACAGTCAAAGGATTTTGCCGTCTCCATTTGTACTGAGGGGTTCCATAAGTTGAAATTAGTGACATACTTAAATATTTGATGGCTAAGAGGTTACAAAGCAATGACTCATTTTGTGGAAGTTAAGTTCAGGACTTCTGTTATACGCTAGGAAAGATTATTTCCAGAAACTTCAAGACTGCAGATTTCACATTATATTGAAAGTTATAGTTTTGAATACATTTATAGAATTTGCATCAATTAATGATTTAATATTAATAATGCTGCCAAAAATTCACAATATACTGACACTAAAACCACTTTACTTCCAATGTCCAAAAACATTGTGCACCAGCTGCAATCAAAATTATACTAACCTCCTGCACATTTTGAGTAATTGTGAAAAAATACTATATCTTTTTGATGTATGCATGCTTGAAAATAGATTATATGGTCAGGCCATTTAAAGAAACTGGATTATTTCACCCAGATGCGTATGACAAGACAGATACAAGGTAGCCATAATTTCATTTTTAGTCAAAGAATATGCTGTATTACACTATGTAGACAGACAGAGAAAAACAGATAGATGATGTTAGTGAAAAGAAGGTTAAATTATGCTATCAAGTTTCATAGCATCTTAAATCCTTTACACATCCAAAAAAATATATCAAACTGTAAATTATAACAGAATATTGTTGCTACCAGCTCTGCTGCTTTTTCACCAGGTCTACACCTGCCTCTCCCAGACTCACCCTGACCCATGTCATAAGCCAGTGGGGAAAATGAGGACACTGATGCAGCATCGTACTGCTGCCAATGAGTATGCCCTAATGCCACACCCACGGCAGCCTTGTGGGCGCCATTATCACTGCCTTCAGGAGTTGAATGCTCATTTCCCAACATGCACAGCTCCTGACTAAGCAGCACAGCACATAGGCAGCATGGAACGTGCCCCATCTCCTAACCCCTATGGCAGCTTTTATTGCAGCAAACCAAAGCTGCCTCCCTCACCCCTGGATAGGCAAGCCAGCATCAGCTACTCACTGCCATCCTACCCATTGCCATGAATCAAACACTGGACTTCTGGGGTACAGCAAGGGCTTTATAACTCTGCATTATGGGGTTACAGATTAGTTATCAAGAGAGAACAGAAATATTAACAGCCATAAAAAAATTATTATTTTTAATATCTGTTAACCAGGTAAGCCCACTCGACACAAGTTCCCCTTCCGGGGGTGAGCAGGGAGTGCTATCTAGTTAAGCAACTTGCTCAGAGTCACACAACAGGTAAACAGAGGCTGAGGGAAATCAAACCCTAAACTACAGGAAACAGTTTTTTTTAACAGCTCATGGTGTTAATCCTCTGTACTACCAGTTAGTTTTAGTTCAAAAAATGCAAATAGAACACTTGTCAATGCCTTTATACACAATTATCCTGTGAAAATGTCATTGTTACAAGCTAAATGCAGATTGGATTCTAATTATAACCATTATTCACTTAAAATTAACAAAACACTATCTGTCAGACTGTTGATTAATGATTTATACATAAATATACAAAAATAAACTTGTGTATTGTCGCTCTCCTACTTTGGACACAATAGAGTCTTCATGGGTTCTATTCAAGCAGCTTTATTATATTATTATATACAAACACATCACAATAGAAGTTTACTGACTTTAACTTAAGTAACTTACATACAAACTAACTACTGCAATCATACATGCTCATTCTCTGGCTGCACTCTCAGAATGGCACTGGGAATAGTACGTGCCCGGTATTTATATGAGTACGTTCAGCCCTTGATGTGCTTCTTAAAGATACAGCACATACACTCTGATCTACATCCTCCCTTTTTGCGAAATGGATCATGCAATGTTATGAATCTTTTTTGCTGTATATACAAGTAGTTCTTTCTCATGCAATTATACAAGACTAGGTACATATATACAGTTACGTAAATGTTTCTGTGTATTTCACACTGGGCCTGGAAATTCGACCATTTTTTGTGACATAAAACTGGGAATTATGTTTAGCAACTGGAGCTGTCTCTACAGAATGTTCAACCTTGGGAGTATTTGGAATATCTTCAAGAATGGAAGTAGAGGTTGAAACACACTCTGGGATGGGAACAACATTTGGTTCACTCTGAGATCTAGAATCTGTATCACAGGAACAATGCGGTGATGATGATTCTGGTACAGGAAGAAGAAGCCTGTGATTTCACCTGTACTCCACACCCTCAGATTCTACAAGGTAGGATCTCAGCTCGGCACATATACTTGTAACTTAACCAATCCGGTCAAACTTTTTGCAGTTTGTATCCTCACCATCTCTCCTTCCCTCAATGGATGAAGAAATTTGCTCAATTTATCATAACTGGACTTCTAGACAGAATGCTTCTTGAATAATTCAGCCTCAGTGGTTCTGTTATTTTTAGCTTTAGGCCTCAATAAACTAATAGGTAACACTGTTCTGGTTTGCCTGGATAGAAGACTTTGAGCGGGTCAGCCAAGTATATTGTCACAGGGTATGTTTCTGAGACTGAGTAAATTCAAAAAGACATCGGTATTGTCATGCTTTGACCTTTCAAGTAATTGCTTTGCACTGTATACATGTTACTAGCAGTCCTGAATATCCACAATCAAATGGGCTAGCTGAACGTGCAGTGCAAATTCCCACTCTCTTGTGAATTTCTGAACTAACTAACTAGTAAATTGAGAACCATTGTCAGAAGCAACTTTGTGTGGACTACCATGGACTGAGAAATGATGTTTCAACTTAGCAACAACAGTAGTGGATGCTAAATTAGGTAGTAAGTCAATCTCAAACCAATTCGAATAAGAGTCTACCAATACTAAATAGTGTTGATTGTCCCACTGGAAGATATTAGTGGCTACTTTTGACCAAGGCACTTCTCTTAGTGGATGCGGAACCTAGGTGACCATGATGCAAAATCTGGATATATTCTCGTAGGTAGGAAGCAGGAACAATTATTTTAGGACCTTTGAAAATAATGCCATCTTCCATCAACATTTCATCTCTGTTAAGGAAAATAGGTTTGCACTTCAGGTGGTACACTACATTGCTTTAACAGCCATCCAACATTAAATGCAGTGATTGAGCTTTTGCAAAATTGGATCAGTCTTTGTATGATCTCTCAGCTCATCAAGTCTAGTGGTTGAGAAATTACACACTGCCATCACGTAAAAGTCAAAATTCTTTGTGTTGAGCTGTTCCGTCATATTTCTGGGTGATCTGGATAAGGTATCAGCCAGATAAAGTAGTTTGCCTTTTGCATAGATCATTTTAAAGTTGAACTTTTGCAATTTGAGCATCATTCTTTGTAATCTCGCTGGAGCTGAATGCATAGGCTTCTTTAGAATATTAACTAGAGGTTGGTGATCAGTTTCAGTTTCAATCTGAATAGCTCGACCATAGATATAATCATAAAACTTGCAAGACCAAAATTTGAAGCATCACAGGAAAGAGTGAATGTTTTATTTACATCATAGTATCTTAATGTAGGTAGAGTGGCAATTTTTTGCTTAAGGTCTTCAAATGTTTCTGGTACTGTTCTAACCATGACCATGTAACATTTTTGCACGTCAGCTCTCTTAAAGTTGTTGTCAACTGTCTGGTATAAAAACTTACCTAAATAGTTGACCATGCCTAGCAAATGCTGTAGAGCTTGACTATTATCTGGTGCTGACATCTCAAGGATAGCTGCTTGCTTGGTTGGGTCTGGTCTTAAGCCAGTACTGGTAAATAAATGGCCTACATATGTAACTTCTGATAGTTTGAATTTACACTTCAGAGGACTGACCTTCAAGTTTACTTCACATGTTGTGTCTAGAACTCTATGTTTTTGTCATGCTCTGATTCACCATTGCTTCCAACCAGTAAATCTACTATTATGGCACATGGATAACCCGAAAAAAATTGCTCCATTGCACGCTGGAAGACTTCATTTGCAGAATTTATTCCAAATGGCATCCTCAGGAATCTGTATGTGCCAAACCGGGTACCAAAAGTGCTTAGTAATGGAAGATTTGCGATCAAGCATCACTTGCCAAAATTTTTCTGTCTTGGATTCAAAAAGTTAAACAGTGGCATTTGGTATTAGGACTGCAACCTCTTCAACTGTGTGCATGGGATGATGGGGTCTCTTCAACACTTTGTTCAGATCTCTTGGGTCAGTACATATACTGATTTCATCTGAGCCTTTTTTGTGAGCTGCTAACAGAGATGACACCCATTCAGTTGGTTCTGTAACTAGACAAATTACACCTTGCTGCACCATTTTATCCAACTGAGCCTTGACTTTATCTTGAACACCTATAGTACAGTTTTGTACCTACCATAAATGTAGATGTTCGAGGATCCACATTGCTGCAGTCCTAACTATTGGGTAGTCCGCTGTCCCAGTCAGCCCGAATACCAAAGTATATGGCTGACGTCGGTCAAGGCGCATTAGACTGACGTCAGTACGTCAGGGTACTAATGCGCATGACCGACGTCATATCCTCAGTCTTTTCTTGCCCCAGATGTCAGAAGACCCTAAAAAGACAAGGCCAAAGCCAAAAACTCCAAACATTCCTGCACCAAAAATATGTACAATATATACAAAATTACCAGAGTATAACCTCACCTGCACAACCACCCCTAAACACAGAGGGGAAGGAGGGAGGTAATTGGACTGCAGCAATGTGGATCCTCGAACATCTACATTTATGGTAGGTACAAAACTGTACTATGTTCTTCATTCCACATTGCTGCAGTCCTAACTATTGGGTAGAATCCCAAAGCAGAGGTAAGGGAGGCTGGCAAATCATAAGGAAGCAGGAGCTGACAACATGCCTTGCAAAATAGCTGTGGCAAAACCAGCCCTAGATTTAGAGTAGAGAGGAAGGTGATAATGCTTAGAGAAAGTATGCACTGAACTCCAAGTAGCTGCCTCCAAAATATCCTTAGTTGCCACCCCTTAGAAATGCTGTTGAAGTGGCAGTAGCCCTAGTGGAATGAGGCCTAATCCCAGCTGGAATCTCCTTGCCATGATGGGAATAACAAAATGCAATGCAAAACCCAATCCACTTAGAAATAGTTTGTTTTGACACAGGCTTGCCCTGAGAACTCAAAGCAAAAGAAACAAACAACTGCTGAGACTGCCTAAAATCCTTAGTCCTGCTTAAATAATAACGCAATTGCCTGTGTACATCTAAAGTGTGCAAAATCTTTTCCCCTTTATTTTGGGGATCTGCATAAAAAGTAGGCAAATGAATAGTTTGGTTTAAAGCCACACTAGAAACCACCTTAGGCATAAAGGAAGGATTAGTGCGTAATGATACCCTATCCTTATGAAAAATCAAAAAGGCTCTACCGCCATAAGGGCCTGCAATTCAGAAACCCTTCTTGCAGAAGTAATGGCCAACAAAAAGCAGTCTTCCATGACAAGTATTTCAATTCAGCAGTAGCCGAGGCTCAAAAGGTTGTAGAGTAAGTTTCTCCAACACAAAATTGAGATCCCAAGCAGGAGTAGGAGCTCTACGTGGGGGTCTTATATTCTTTGCCCCTCTAAGAAATTGCTTGAACAAAGGATGCGAAAACAATGGTGGGTCACAATCATAGTGAGCTGAAATTGCTGCAGCATGAATCTTAATGGAAGAGAAAGACAAACCTTTGTCCAATAACTCAGTAAGATATTGAAGAGCCACACTCAAATTAGGCTCAGAAATCTCCAAATTGTTTGCTGCACTCCAAAATAAAAATCTCTTCCATTTTTCTGCGTACACTTTCCTTGTACTAGGTCTTCTGGCTTCCAAAATCACATTTAAAACTTGTTGAGGAAGTTGAGACCTGCTGTGTTTCAAAACAGAATATGCCAGGCTGTTAGATGAAGAGAGTGAAGCTTGACATTGAGCAGGTGACTGTCCCTCTGAGACAACAGGTGTGGAATCAAAGGTAAAGGCCATGGAGGCTTCCTTACCAGATTCCTCAGTAATGGGTACCAGTGTTGCCGAGGCCAATCTGGAGCTATTAAAATCATCCTTGGCTTGTCTTGTCTGACCTTTAGGAGCACCTTTGGGAGAAGAGGCAGAGGTGGAAAGGCATACACATGAAGATTTTTCCAACTGAAAGAAAGAGCATCCACTTTCCAAGCTGTGTGATGAAACCTCTTTGTGCAAAACTTTGGCAGCTGGTGGTTTAGTGGAGAAGCGAACAGATCTATGTCTGGAGTTCCCCATGACACTGTCAATTTTCGAAATACATGAAGATCCAGTTTCCACTCGTGGGGATCCTGATTTGTCTGCTTAACACATCTGCTAAGGAGTTCTGTGCTCCCGGCAGAAACCTTGCCTGAAGAGTTAGTTGCAAGCTGAGCGCAGTCTCCCATAAAATCATTGCTTGCCTGCACAACGAGTAAGAATGTGTTCCCCTTGTTTGTTGATGTACCACATGACAGTTGTGTTGTCTGTTAGAATCAACACCTGCCCTGGAAGAAGTAACTCCTTGAAAGCCATTAATGCAAACTGGACTGCTAACATCTCTTTCATGTTGATATGTAGATGCTGTAGTCTGGCAGGCCACTTGTCTTGTATCCACTTTCCATTTAGATGAGCTCCCCAAGCAATGTCTGAGGCATCTGTCGTTAGAATCTGACTCGCCTCTGGCCGGGTCACAGAGAGTCCCTTGTTTAGGTGACATTCCTGAGCCCACCACAAAAATTCCTTTTGAATGCAAGGTATTATTTGAATGACAGTGTCCAAATCCTGGCAGTGCTGTGTCCATACATTTTGAGATACCATTGCAGCTTCCTCATATGCAGTTTGGCATTGGGAAGCACCAGAATACAAGATGCCATGAACCCTAAGGCTTGAAGGACTGTCCTTGCAGTCAGCCCGGACTGAAGAGATAGTTGATGGAAGTAACTGGAAAGATTCTTTGTTTGTCCGGGGTTAAAAAGGCCATCTGGGCTGCTGTATTCAGTCTCACACCCAGAAAGCACATGTCTTGAGAGGGTACTAGACTGGACTTTATTTCGTTCACAGAATACCCTAGGCATCTTAGCACTGCTATCACATATTCCAAATGCTGTAAAGGTCTTCCTTTTCTTGAGCCAGAATCAGGCAGTCGTCCAAGTAAGGATAGATTTGTATTCCTTTTAGCCTGAAGTAAGCTATCACTGGAGCCAGAACCTTTGTGAATACTCTGGGCAGTGGATAAGCCAAAGGGCAATGCAGAGAACTGATAATGAGAATCTCCAGCTCGAAAACGCAGATACTTCCTGCAACTTAGTCGGATAGGCACATGAAGGTAAGCTTCCTTGAGATCTAAAGTTACCATCCAGTGATCTTTGCCCAGCAGAGGTAAAAGCTGTTGTAACGTCAACATTTTGAACTTGGGAATGTCCAGATAAGTGTTGAGGATAGATAAATCCAAAATTGGTCTCCACGTGTTCCCCTTCTTGGTACTAGGAACAGGCGAGTAAAATCCTAGGCCCCTTTCTGGCACAGGAACTGGCTGAATGGCCCCTATTTGGAGCAACAGAGAAATTTGCTTGTGAGCCTCTTTTCTTTGTAGCGGAGGAATGTCTGGCATGCCTTTGAAAGGAGGCAAGGTATGGAAATAAAACCTGTAACCGTGGTGAATGATATCCAAAACCCATCTGTCTTGGGTAATTAAATCCCAATTTTCTTTGAAAAGAGCCAGCCTTCCTCCCAAAGGTGCTGCCAGGCGAGAATGTACTGGCAGCTGAAAAGGTAGGTCATTGGGTCTGTTTACGAAAGGACTGACCCCTGCCCTCACCAGAAGTCTGAGCAGGTGAACTCCTGTTCTAGGCCTAAAGAACCTTGAGCTCTGCCCTACCACGTCTAGACCTACCTCTAGACTGGGAATCATAAGCAGGATATGTCCATCCCTTAGAAGGCCAATTTCTACTAAACTTGGAGGCTGCACCTGCAAAAATCCTTAACAGTTTGCATAGACTTAGCCTTGTCCTCCATTTTCTTTAAAACTGCTTCCACAGGCGAACCAAACAACACATCAGACTGTAAAGGAGCATCCAAAATCCTTGTCTTAACATGCTCAGCTAAATTCTGATCCCTCAACCAGGCGTGCCTCGAAGAACAGAACCAGTGGCAGCCACCCTCGAGGAGGCCTGCACAGCATCAAAACCACACTGCAAGGAATGCTTACCCACCTGTTCAGACACATGAACTAAATCCTGCAACTCTTTACACTCAATACCTTCTGCCAGAGCATCCACCTTAGACTTCAATTGTGAAAGGAGATAATTCTGATATTTTAACATGTGAAACTGACAATTCAACGCCCTCATGGCTAAAGTGGAAGAAGTATACACTTTCTTTCCCCATCTATCCAAAGCCCTTGCCTCTTTATCAGGAGGAACAGGATTTTTAACAACAGAAGCCTTCACACCTTTAGGCCCCTGAGAGACAGTTTCGGGTCTGCCCTAGGACTCTTAAAAGATACTTATGAGCTTCAGGCACCCTATAGTACCTATCCGGTTTAACTGGGGCAGGAGGCAAAGAATCAGGATTCAGGAAGCCTCTGCAAAAACATCTTCCACCACATTCAGAACAGGAGGTATAGCTAAAGGCCTATGCTGGGGTAAAACAAGAATTCCCTAAGCCTCTTCCTGGAATCAGAGAAATCTTGACCTTCCCATTTAAAATGCTCCCTCATGGAATGCAGAGTCTCTGAAAATGAAAAATCCTCAGGAGGAGAAGCTGAAGGAGTAGAATCATCCACATCAGAATCAGAATAAGGAGGATACTCCTGCAAGTCTTCAGCCGAAGACTCAGAAGCCTCCGAACACTGCTCAAAACTCTCAAACTCAGGTTCCACCCTAGGCCTCTTATCAGGAGGGGGCATAGAACCCTAATCATAGTAATCAAATCCTCTGCCATTTTAAGCATATGTTTCTTAGGCAAAGACCCTGAAGCACTAGGAGAAACCCCCACTGAAGTTAAACTTGGCCTGCCTCTCAAAGAAGCCTTGGAAACAGAAGGGAGGCTCTAACCACCTTAGGAAGAGAGGGAAGAACAGCCACCTGAGAAGCCCCTTCAGCCTGGCCTACTTCCTGAGAGGACACATCCTGTAACAGTAAAGTCTCTCCCTGAGACTCCAAAGAAACTCCTGGCAGAACCTCCGGCTCCACTGAGTTTTCTAAAGAACCGACGTCCGGGACTGTCGGTTCTTCCACTCTAGGCTTTGCTGCTTTATCCTTGCGCTTTTGGCGAAGCGGGCGGAGCATCCGACGGCATTTTATAATTACAACGCTTCCCAAAAACTAACCTGGCACAGTCTAACCTTCTCTTAATAGTGCGTTTGTTAAATCTAGTACAAGAGCGGCATCCAACAACGTCGTGCTCAGGCCCTAAACAAGGTATATACAAAGTATGGTAATCCCTATGAGGTATCTGTTTCCCACAAGAAATACAGTTATTCACTTTTTCTGACATCCGGTTAAATACTGAGGCAAGAAAAAACCAAAATATTCCCCAACGGGGTACTTAGCCAACTTTGATTCGGTCTGAAACTCTAACTTCAGAAACTTTCAGAACGCCAACCTGCACTCGCAAAACTGCTTCTGCATCGGACCATGCGGCAAAAAAGACTGAGGATATGACGTCGGTCATGCGCATTAGTACCCTGACGTACTGACGTCAGTCTAATGCGCCTTGACCGACGTCAGCCATATACTTTGGTATTCGGGCCGACTGGGACAGCGGACTACCCAATAGTTAGGACTGCAGCAATGTGGAATGAAGAACATCGGAACTTTTCTTGCTGGTCTAACTACTGACCTCTGGGTCTAACTTCATGGAGTACACAACTGGAAGTTTGCCCTACTTGTCATCTAAAACATCAGCATACTCTGAGAAAATGGCTTTAGAAAACTTGGAGCTAGGATATGCACTTATGTGATGAACTTCTTTGGTAAAAGAAAGCAGATTCATTCTCAAACTATCTTTGAGACCCAATAATGACTATATTGGTCTTTAGACAACACAGACAACCACCTGTAACAGTTCTTGGCCAAATAACATGAAAGCATCATTAAGCCTTTGGTTTGAATTTCTTCACCTCCATAAGCAACAAGTTTCACACTACTGGCTACATTGAGCTGCTCATTAATTCTCACTTTAGCAAATGTGTCCACTGATATAACATTACACTTTGAGCCACTGTCTACTTTAAGCTCTGTGGATTTACCACTGATCCAGACTGCAAAAAAACACTTTGTTCTTTGCCAACAAATTCACTGCATCAACTCTTTCATCAGCTACTGATACATCTACATAAAAAGTTGACTGCTGCAGCTCCACTTGATCAACTTGCTTTTTTGTGTGACCCTTCTTTACAACTCTGTGGGGTTTACTTGATTTGCAAAACATTTGAAAATGGTTCTAGTTTTTATACCTGTGACATTGCTGAACAAATGCTAAGCATTTCTCTCTTTTAGACTCATGATTGGCGCCACAATTGTGACAGTTAACAAAAGCTGGACTTGGGTTTTGCTAATTCACGTTTGTACTGCACTGAGCATACTCCTTTAACTGTGTTTATATGTGCACGTTCAGTCCTTGACATGCTTCTTAAAGATACAGCACATACACTCTGATTTACATATATCTTACCTAAAGCCACTTAGTGACCTTGGGAAACTGTACTAAGCAGTGTATGGCCTTACTTGGGAGGAGCAAAACTACCTCTCCAGGAAAATGTTACTCCTTTCAATATAGTAGTCCCTACCCTGAAAATAGTGGTAAAACGATGGATTCTTAGTGGGAGAATGACATTTCTTATGCCTTCCTTCTTTGACTCAGGTTATGTACATACGTTTTAATAATGTGTTCTCCACTTTGTAATTTTAGCCAATAAGAAACAGAACAGGTCTGATAGCGAAAGTAATTGGGCCAAAATATTGCACATTCATAAAGCAGCTTCTTTGTCAGTCTGTTAAACTGAACATACTTGAGTCTCATTGTGTGCAGTCTTTCCCCTTCTTACCTTCCTGCCTCAATTTCAGCTGCATCTAGCCAAATGTATCCATATTTATCCATCCTTAATTAGGCAGATTCATTATACTTTTACTCTCAGTGCTCTCTTTTAGAGAAACAATCCTAATCTCACATGATTTGTCAGTCATTTAAACTTGCTTTTTCTCCCAGCTTACTTCTCTTACTGTGTTTCCCTATACTTCTCTTGCATTTTTTTAGTAAAGTATAATACGTATTAGGCTTAGCCAGATAGTCAGTTAAGCTAGCACAAAGACAGAAAATTTAAAATTGTGCAAAAACTATATAACTAAGTGCACATAACAATAAAACAGAACAAGTATTTCTATAATCATGATTTTACAGAAAGCATACTAGATTCACAAAAATGTCCTCTTCTCTAAGTATAATATTGAAGTTATAACCACAATAATTAATGAACATTTCAAGAAATCAACACATCAAGGGTATTATTGAAAATATATCATGAATACTCAATAATTACATAACTATAGAGATAAGAGGGCAGAATTATTACTGAAACAACATATATTTACTTGCACAGGGGAGATGAATTGAGTCAGTGTAACAGTGGTGTATATCCCACCTAGTGCTAATACCACTGAGGCTCAAAATAAAATATGCAATCACATGGGTGAGCTGCAGAGCAAATATCCTGACTTTGTACACGTGGCAGCTGGTGACTTTAATAAAGCAGAGCTGAAAGAAGTACTCCCACACTACCATCAGTATGTGGACATTCCTACAAGGGGTGAGAATATCCTGGACAAGGTGTACATAAACTTAAAGAAAGCTTAAAAGGCAGTGCAACTTCCACAAATGGGAAACTCTGATCATTATACCATCTTGCTATCGCCAGCTTACAAACCTGCACTGGTTAGAATGAAACCCACAGAGAAACACATCAAGGTATGGCCCAAGGGGGCTATGGAGGCCCTCCAAGACTGCTTTGAAAGAACCATTTGAGATATGTTCAAGGAGGCAGCTACAGTGAACCAGCATCTGAACACTGATGAATTCACTGAGGTAGCGATGGCATACATTTCAAACTGCATTGGAGTAACAAATGTCAAGAGTATCATTATTAGTGCTAACCAGAAGCCATGGCTCACCCCTACGGTACATGAGCTTCTGAAGGAAAGAAACGCAGCTTACAGGGGTAAGGAAAAAGCAGCCCTAAGTGTAGCAAGAGGTAACCTGGGGAGGGGTATAAAGGAGGCTATGAGGGAGTATGGCAGAAAGGTGCAGAGCAACTCTGAAGACATGAAGAGTGCAAGGAGACTATGCAAGGCATACAGGAGATCACCAACTACAAAATCAGGTCAGCACAGTGTGAGGACAGAATTGAATTCCTGGACAGTTTGAACATCATCTTTGGTAGATTTGAGGGAAGAAACAACAGGCTGGCACTAAAGCTACCCACTGATGAGAAGGCTGCAGTACTCAGTCTCAGCACAGAGGAGATAAGAAGAGGGCAACGGAGAGTGAACCCCAGGAAGGCTGTTGGCCCAAACAACATACTGGGCAAGGTATTAAAAGGCTGTGCTGATCAACTATGCACAGTGCTAAAGGAAATATTTAACACTTCTATTGTCATGGCGAACGTACCCTCATGCTACAAGGAAATTAACATCATCCCACTACTTAAAAGAAAATACTCCCTCCAGAAATGTTTTAGCGACTGATCAAAAGGTATCGTTCATCAAACCTACCTCCTGATTTTGAACCTCTGCAGTTTGCATACAGAGCTAACCGTTCCATGGCTAATGCTGTAGCAGTACATCTCCCCTCAGCATTTAGAGGGCAAAGACAACTATGTGAGGATGATGTTCATAGACTTCAGCTCTGCATTCAATACGGTTGTACCAATGCAGCTGATAGAAAAACTGGCACATTCAGGAATTAGTAAACATCTCTGTAACTGGATCCTGGACTTCCTGACTGAGAGACCACAGAAGGCATGTTTGGGTAAGAACACATCAAAGTGCATCCCGATTAACACTGGGGTTCCACAGCGATGTGTTCTCAGCCCACTGTTATTCACCATCCTGACCCATGACTGCTATGCTAAGTACAAGTCCAACCATATCAAGTTTGACACCACAGTTAGGGGGCTCATCACAAAGGAGGATAAAAGGGTGTCAGAGAGGAGATAGAATCTCTGATCAGATGGTGTAAGGGGAACAACCTTGACCTGAATGTAAGCAAGAACCAAGATATCATCATTAACTTCAGGAAAAGGAGAACAAACCACCCAGTGCTCAGGATCAATGGTGAGAGGGTGGAAAGGGTTAAGAGTACAAAATGCCCGGGTATACACATATCAGAGAATCTCTAGTGGTCAGGAAACACCAGCCAGCTGGTCAAGGAAGCAAACCAATTTTAAGAAGGCTGAAAAAAGCTAAGCTTCTTCCTCATATTCTCTCTCCACCTTCTATAGAGCTGCAATAGAGAGAATCCTCACCTGCAACTCCACAGTGTGGTTTGGAAGCTGCACAGTTACAGAAAGGAAGGTGCTAAAAAAGAGTGGTGAGGGTTGCAGAGAAGGTAACACGTTCCAGTCTTCCATCAATACAACAGTTTTATTCTGCAAGAAGCATCCAAGAGGCCACGAAGATAATACAAGACACCACGCATCCAGCGCATGGACTGTTTAAGCATCTGATATCGAGAAGAAGATATAGCAGCATCCGCTGCAGGACTACAAGATTCAATAACAGTTTCTACCCTACAGTGGTTAGGCTTCTGAACTGGGGCACTAGCCCCAGGGGTCTGGACACAAGTTAATTTTTATTTAATTTGTGCAATATATACTTACATATATTCCAAGTAAGTGCAATCTTTATTAAATCCATAGTCAGATTTATTTAACCCACTCAAGTGCAATATTACACAAATAACAGACACTGTTCAATCAGGTCTATATTATACTAGCGAATGCACTAAATTGCAAACGCTATATAACTGACCCAGAATACTTGAAGATCCAAAATGTCGAACACACGAATCAGTGATTTTTTTTCCCCACGGAGAAAAAAAAAAAATTGATAAAAAACAGCACCCCCCCACTTAAATATACCAACTCCAAGATTGCACCACAGTGGAGGAAATGGCAAAGTCCCGAAAACGTCCCAGTGATGTTTTTTCCCTAGGAAAAAAAAAATCACTGTTCCGTGTTTTCAGCATTTTGCCATTTCACGGAATCACACTCAACGAAACAGCGTTCACAAATTTAAGCGTTCGCTTAAATAATAGGAACCCATTCAACCTGTAGTGTGTTTTGTATTGCTTTAAATATGGGAAAGGTATTCTTTTCATATACGAGTGTTGGTAAATGTCTCTGCTCTTTCTTGCTTGTATTGGGAGTAATATTGTACTTGTTAGTTATGTTTATTCCTCTACTTGTTTGTGTTTTTTCACTTTCCCTTTTAATCTCAAGAACTGAGCTGATACACAAAATTTCATTTAGGTTACATGTGTGTAGTTCTAAATGACAAAGTTTACTTTGACTTTGATACTGACAATTATGAACACCCTTTCTATAAAGCAGCAGGCTCCATATTATATGGACACACAGCCCTACTACAATCCAAAACAACTGGGGTTCAACTAGAAGCTCCAGTGCAACAGGAAATAACTAAGGGTGGGAGAAAATCAAAGGGGCTGTGACTCCCAGGGGAAGACAGGACATGTTTCCAGATGCACACAACCACTCCAGGAGCTCCCTGGTCTGTAGAGGCCAGAGAAAACTTGATGTGTGTTACCAGGGATGAGGATATGTGCAGATTTAAGTCACTTACAAAAGTGACTGACAGTCCCTTGTCTATAAAAACAGAATCCACCAAGCAGAGTCAGGGAACACCAAATAAGCATCCAAGTTTATTCCACAAAAGGTTAGCGCTTTCGTCTGGTATCTGTAATCAGACTTCATCATTGGTCTGATGAAGTCTGGTTATAGATACCAGACGAAAGCGCTAACCTTTTGTGGAATAAACTTGGATGCTTATTTGGTGTTCTGACTCTGCTTGGTGGATTCTGTTTTTATTGTTTCCTGGTCTATTTTATATTGTACGTGGTTTATTAGCCGCATGTCTATGTCAATTATATACTGCTCTGGAAATGGTAACTGGACATGCATAGAGAAATGTCAGGGGTTAAAGTAAAAACAATGATCCCCCATGCACCAATTGCAGTGAACTTGACCCCTACACCTAGGAGAAAGTAGGGATCATAATACTCTCAACCTCTGCCAGAACATATGACACAATACAGTACAGGGCGGTGGCTAATGGTCAGGGTGTCGGAGTTGGGGGGGGTTCTGGGAAGAAGGTTTAGTATTCCTAAGTCCTTAAAAAGAACTCAGTAACAAGATACAGTATAAGAATCTGTTCTTTCTTATTTATGTACTTTATTTTAAGAAACAAAGTACATCAGTTTTCTTTAAATATTGTATTCTAACTTCCTCATATCTAGAATTCACCCATAAATGGCACAATGATTCAGCGGGTTCTAGCTGTCAACACAAACATGAAATTTTAAGTTATGTCTATGTTTACCTACATGTTATTTTGTTGGCACCTTCCAAAACAGGCTAGTACTTTCTGAAGTAAATCATTACTTCAAGAGCAGAACCAGAGATCTCCCTCAGGCTACTTCGCTGTAATAATTAACACATTTGGGCTCATAGCCACATAACAATGTCCATTTGCACTCCAACTTTTCATTTCACAGTTATACTGAATGTGCATTTCTGCTGCAAAACACCAAAGAAAAACAACTCTTTAGTCCTGCAATTATACAGACATAAGCATTTATATAAGAGCATACTACAGCATAAATACACATTAAAGACAGAAGTTAGTTAACACACAGCATTTCAAATGGGCTCAATATAAGTATCTCTCAAGTCATTCATTTTCTAATACCCGTTTTATCCAACATAAGGTCACTGCTGAGTCAGAGCTTATCCTAATGAACAATAGGCATAAGGCAGAGAATAAAGCATGAGAAAAAAAGACATTAGTTCATCACAGGGCATACATACACACACCAGAATCGGCTAAATGGATTGCCAGGTACCTTTTGGCATACCTCTGTGGATGTGGGACGAAACTGAAGGCTAGAAAAAGCTCCACATCTACACTGGTAGGCCATGCAGATTCTGCACAGGAAGCACCAAGCTGGGATTCAAACCAGAGAACCAAGTGTACTATCTGGTGTACCACTGCCCCACAGCTGTATCCAGTTCACATAAAACGTCATCATGCATTTATTATTACCAGCCCAAGACAAAAAACATGATCTATATCAAAAGGGCACAAAAATCAGGTGGGAATCGATGTCCTTAGGATGAAATCTAGATAGCTCATTTTGTCACACTACTTGTGAAGCTGTTCCCTCCTACACAGTACAAGTACATTAGCATGACAAGAGCTACTCTGAAAAGTCTTGTCAAATTCAGTTTCACTGCTGATGCTTATGTTTAAATCACATGGGTTTTGCCCCTTTGTATCTCAAGTCAGAGTACACAAGCATGAAATACTCATTACCAGCAACACTGTCATCAGCAAACCTATGCAGGTAGTTGATACACAGGACTAAGGCTATGAGCTACTTGTGGTCCAGGTTTTAATTCAGCCAGCCTCAATTTACCCAACTGTGTGACACTAAGCAAGCCACATAACCAGACAACTGAGAATTACAGCATTCAGTCTTCTTGGGTAGGACCATCAGCATGGCACATCTTGACTTGGAAATATTTGCTCACTCTTCCTTGAAAAAGTGCTCCAAATCTGTCAGATTGTGAGGGTATTTCTTGTGCACAGCCCTCTTCAGGTCACTCCACACATTTTCTGTTGGATTTAGGTCTGGGCTATGGCTGGGACATTCCAAAACTTTAATTTTCTTTTGGTGAAGCCATTTTTTTGTTCATAGGTTCATAGGTTCATAGGTTCATACTAGGCTATCTGCCCTAGGGCATTTATAAGCCTAGCCAGAGTGTGTTTGGCTTTCGCCACCCATTTTAAATTAATTTTGCTATGCCCTTTTTCGAGGTTAGTATACTGTGCCTCTGTCTAGCAGTGACACAGAAGTGATACCAGGATAAACCTGATCTCCCATCCACTCATCAAGATTCCTCTTGAAGAGAGTCAATGAGGACTCTGCCTAACCTGGACTGGGATTTTATTCCAGAGTGAAGGAGCCTCTGGGTTATGAATCTGTCCCTCCAGCATGTCCTATTTATTTCAGTGCTGAGGTTCAAGTCTCTCGGCGTAGCTCGATGGGATTTGGATTTTTGAGGTGCAGCATGTCCATTAATTCCGGGTTGGACATGGCCTTATACGTCAGGCACAGGTCACCTCTGAGCAGGCGGTATGCCACTGAGTAGAGCTGGAGTTTCTTTAACCGGGCAGCATATGGCATCTGTTTGAGCCCTTTGATCCTCTTAGTGAGGTACTTTTGGGGTCTTTCCAGTTGCTGCAGGTGTTTGGTAAGGTACATCCCTAAAGGGGCATTGTACTCGATTATGGGCCTGATGAGGGATGAGTAAAGAGGCACGATGACTTCCCCTAATCTAGATGTGAATCCCTTCATGATTAGGTGGGCTATATAAAATGTTTTTCTAACCACTTTGGCCACGTGGTTGTCAAATGAGAGATTGCTATCAACTTGGGTCCCCAGGTCCCTAATTACTTCTTCTGTACTTAATGGATTACCACCTATGTGGTAATTTGTGGGCACTTGTTTTGCCAAAGGGATGACTTTACACTTTTTGGCGTTTAGCTTGAGGCCATGGCTCTGGCACCAGTTGTCTGTTTCTATGAGGCCCTTTTGGAGGATGCTTGTGTCGGCTGGAGAGTCGATTATGGCGCCCAGTTTGCAGTCATCTGCGAACTTGGTCAGCCACAGTCCTTCCGTGTTCGCCTGTACCTCCGAGAAATATATACCAAACAAGAGAGGTCCCAGGACTGAGCCTTGTGGGACGCCACTTGTAACTGGTTTGGAGTCTGACATGGCTCCAGCAATTCTAACCATGTGGGTTCTGTCCTTGAGCCAGTTTGCAACCCATCTAGTGACATAGGGGTTTATATTTAAGCTAGTGAGCTTATCTATAATGCCCGAGTGGGGTATTGTATCGAAGGCTTTTGCGAGGTCCAGATAGGCTGTGTGGACCACCTTCCCTTCGTCAATGGCCTTGGTGACTGTTTCAAAGAAGTCAACCAGGTTTAAGAGGCAGGATCTGCCCTTAACAAAGCCAAACTGGGTAGGATCCAGTGTCTGTAGGTCCCCAATATTGCAGTTGATTTGGATGTATGCTTGAGGTCACTGTCGTGCTGAAAGGTGAAATTCCCGTTCATCTTTCTAGCAGAAGCCTGAATGTCTTGGGCCAAAAGTGACTGGTATTTGGAACTGTTCATTCTTCCCTCCACCTTGACTAAAGCCCCAGTTCCAGCTGAAGAAAAGCAATCCCAAAGCATGATACTGCCACCACCATGCTTCATCATGGGGATGCTGTTCTTTGGGTGATGCAAAAAGTGTTCTTTTTGCGCCAAACGTACCTTTTGGAATTGTGGCCAAAAAGTTAAACAATGGTCTCATCAGACCATAACACATTTTCCCACATGCTTTTGGGAGACTTGATGCATTGTTTTTGCAAATTTTAGCTGGGCATGGATGTTTTTCTGTGTAAGAAAAGGCTTCCGTTTTGCAACCCTACCCCACAGTCCAGACATAAGGAGAACACAGGAGATTGTTGTTGCATGTAGTACACAACCAGTACTTGCCAGAAAGTCCTGCAGCTCCTTCAGTGTTGCTGTAGTTCTCCTGGCAGCCTCCTTGACCAGCTTTTGTTGCGTCTTTTCATGACTTTTAGAGGGACTTCCAGTTCTTTGCAACATCACTATTGGGCCATATCTTCTCCACTTTTTGATGACTGTCTTCACTGTATTCTGTGGTATATCCAAATGCTGTGGAATTTTTTTTGTACCCTTCTCCTAACTGGTACCTTTCAACAATGAGATCCCTTTGATGCTTTGTAAGCTCTCTGCGAACCATGGCTTTTGCTGTAGCAGGAACATGAGTAAATGCTAGAACAGCTGAACTTTATTTGGGGTTAATCAGAGGCTCTTTAATTGATGGCAGGTGTGTACCCAAGAAGACTGAATGCTGTAATTAAAACAAAAGGTGCTTTAACAAAGTATTAGTTTAAGGGTGTGCACACTTATGCAACCAGCTTATTGTACTTTTTTTATTTTTTATATTTTTCCCCTAGCAGATTTGTTTGTTTTTCAATTGAATTGTACAGGTTATAGGTCACATTAAAGGTGGGAAAAGTTTTGAAATAATTTATTGTGGTTTCATTTTTTCCTTCAATAATTTTTCTTTTTCTTTTTGCATTAATAAACATCACAGATAAAAACATCTTACAACATGACCGTATATATATATATATATATATATATATTTATATATATATATATATATATATATATATATATATATTTTACATTGATGTCAATACCAGAGGATATAGGTCGTACAACATATCTATTTACACTATGTAGCTATACAGACAGCATATACATTAGTAATATCCAAGTTATTATTTAATATCTGAACTTGTATGTGTTCTTCGGTTCCATTAGAGTATATTTCTAAGTTGCTGTGTGATGAATTATGCTAATATGATATTAAAGGTTTGTTCCCAAATTTCTCTGGATTTCATGTTTTTGTTTCTTTTATCTATTACTATTTTATGAGCTAAAAGGTGTTGTATAGCTACTTGTTTAAAACCCTCCCAAGAGATATTTATCTTATCTAGCCATTTAAAAGCTATATACAGTTTCATTAGTAGGAAGATTGTTAACTGTGGTGGTGGTTCTGCGGTAGCATTGTCGCCTCACAGTAAGACGTTGTCCTGTTCGATTCTCAGCTAGAGCATCTTCTGTGTGGAGACATGCGTGAATGGGGGTACCTTCGTTGAAGGTTGTGCATCAGGGCTGGCAACTCAGCACGTAAAAATCTACTGCCAATCATTAGCGGACCAGAGTTCCGCTGTGGCGACCCCTAATTGGGAAAAGCCGAAAGTCACAACATTAGTAGGAAGATTGTTAAAAGTGTATTTGCTTGTTTTCTTGGTATGTTGGGTGGGAGAATGTATAATAGAGTGAATTCCCAAGTTAATGATGTTTGATAACCCATTTTTTTGTAATTGTACCTTGAGAGAGTTCCAGAGTTTATAGGCACATTTACAGCTCCAAAATACATGGATTAAGTCAGCTATCAGGTCCTTACAGTGTGGGCAGAAAGGTGATTTTGATGTGTTAAATTTGTGTAGGATTGCAGGTGTAAAATATGCATTATTATTGACCATGAGCTGAGTGTATGCTAACTTTTTGAGGGGTGTAATCTTCAGTGTTAGATTAATTGCCTGGCTTATTTGCTGATCATCTATGGATAGTTTAATTTTTCTCCAGAAGTTAGAGAAGAAGAGGTCTTTCTGGTATTTGATTTCATTTATCATTTTAAATGAATTAGTAATAGTTTTCTTTGTTGTGATAATAGTTTTCTAAAACCTGCTACAAGTTTCTATGTCACTATTGGTCATAGTAGCATTTTGGAGGTAACTGGAACACAGTTCTCTGATTTGTCTTAGGATTATTATGTGTGATTTAGGGAGGTTTAAGTTGGTCCTCATTTCTTGTATTGAATAGTTAAGGTAAGGATAAATATCTTGGATTGTTTTATCTTTCAGTCTGGGAAAAGGGACTAAGTCCAGCATCTTATTGCTTATTTTTTAAATTTGAGTTTTTATGAAGGGGTTGCAGTATTGTCATGGCTTGTCCAAGGTTCAGGAATTGAAAGAGTTTTTGCGCTAAGTTGATAGAATGTTTTAAGGGCTCTATAATGTTATACGTTTGTATTTCTTTCTGCTTCAGGAATGGAAGTGCTTTGGGACTGAAACCTAGAGCTTTAATATATCTATAACAGACTGTCACCCAAAGAGGAGATCAATTTTCTGTGGTTTCATTATTTATATCACAAAAACCTGGCATTTTAACAGGGATGTGTACACTTGTCATAAATCTGTTGTGTGTGTGTGTGTGTGTGTGTGTGTATGTATATATAAATAAATATATATATATATATATATATATATATATATATATATATATATATATATATATATATATATATATACACACACACACACACACACACACACACACACACACACACACACACACACATATACATATTATATACACATGCACACACACACTATAAGTATATGTGTGCATATGAGATAGTTAGATAGATATCCAAGTGTCTCAGCAAACTGCAAATGCTCCAAAAACTGGACTCAGACAAAGTGATTATCTTACACTCCAGTAAAATGATCAAACCTAAAATAAATGAAATCCATTTTATGCACCTCAACACCCCCTGATAATTATATATACCAACTACAAGATCACACAACAGTGGGGTAACTGCAAATTCCCTTATCCCACTGCACCGCAATCTCACAGAAAAGACTGACAGGAAAAACTCCAAATAGAAGAACACACACTCACATGAGTATTCACTCTAATTTACGGGACAGAAAAGCCTTCATTAAAATGAGTATTCACTATTCCAACCTAGATCAGACAGGAGTCCACATGGACTATGATGATTGCAGATGACATTGTGATCTGTAGTGAGAGTAGGGAACAGATGGAGGAGACCCTGGAGAGGTGGAAATATGCTCTAGAGAGAAGAGGAATGAAGGTCAGCAGGGCTAAGACAGAATATATGTGTGTGAATGAGAGGGAGGATAGAGGAATGGTGAGGATGCAGGGAGTAGAGGTGGGGAAGGTGGATGAATTTAAGTACTTGGGATCAACAGTTCAGAGTAATGGTGAGTGTGGAAGAGAGGTGAAGAAGAGAGTACAGGCAGGATGGAGTGGGTGGAGAAGAGTGTCAGGAGTGATTTGTGACAGACGAGTACCAGTAAGAGTGAAAGAGAAGGTCTACAAGAGGGTAGTGAGACCAGCTATGTTATATGGGTTGTAGACATTGGCACTGACAAAAAGGCAGGAGTCAAGAGCTAGACATGGCAGAGTTGAAGATGTTAAGATTTGCACTGGGTGTGACGAGGATGGACAGGATTAGGAATAAATATATTAGAGGGTTAGCCCAGGTTGGAAGGTTTGGAGACAAAGCCAGAGAGGTAAGAGTATGTTGGTTTGGACATGTGCTGAGGAGGGATGTAGAGTATATTGGGAAAAGATGCTAAGGATGAAGCTGCCAGGTAACAGGAAAAGAGGGAGGCCTAAGATAAGGTTTATGGATGTGGTGAGAGAGGACATGCAGGTGGTTGGTGTGACAGAGCAAGATGCAGAGGACAGGAAGAAATGGAAACAGTTGATCAGCTGTGGCGACCCCTAACGGGAGCAGCCGAAAGAAGAAGAAAGTAGTGTGTATATATATATATATATATATATATATATATATATATATAGATTCACTTTAGAACATTGAAATTCAAAACACTGAGACCAAAATCTTGAAAATTCAAAACACTGAGACCAAAATCTTGAAAATTCAAAACACTGAAAACTCAAAACCTTGAATCCCAGAACACTGAAAAAACATAGGAAACCAACATGCACTATATTTCAGCACAACTACATACAGAAACAAATAAAAAACAAAGCATATTAAACTTTTTCAAATATAAGCAAGGCAAGGCAAGCACCCCACACCCCTGCTACTTAAATATATCAACTCCAAGATCGCACTGCACTAAGATGTGCTATGTTGTAGTACAGCAAGTAAGAGGGGAACATGACTGAGGTTACCTATGAAACTCCAGTAAGTATTGGAGAGATGTATAGTAATGTTTTAACAGTGAAGTAGTGTTTCTAAGAGAAGGTGGAGGATAGTATTTTACAATTTAAACATGCAATTATGAAGGATGGAATGTGATGTTTGTCATTTTGTTCTGTGTAGTGCGATCTCAGAGCTGATATATTTAAGTACCATTTGGTGTGGGGGGCACAGCCCTCCACATGGGGGATGCAGTGTTGCTTACCTCCCTGCTTATATTTGGAAAGGTGTAATACATTTTTTTTATTTGTTTCTGTATGTAGTTGTGCTGGCATATATTAAATGTTAGTTTCCTATGTTTTTTCAATGTTATAGGACTCAGTGTTTTGAGTTTTCAAGATTTTGGTCTCAATGTTTTGAATTTCAATGTTATGGGCTTTCAATCTTGTAAAGTGAATATATATATATATATATATATATATATATATATATATATATATATATATATATATATATATATACACACACACACACACACACACACACACACACACACATATTCATACCTACACACGCAAATACTTGTACAGACATTTATACGTGTGTAAATATCTATCTATATATATATATATATATATATATATATATATATATATATATATTTATATGTGTAAACATCTATACATATATATGTACTGTGTATGTGTATTATATATATATATATGTATATATATATATATATATATATATATATATATATATATATATATATATATATATTTATTTATTTATTTTACATTTGTTGACCGGGATAGTCCGACTGGATATATGTCCATTTTCAGCTGAGGCCCGGGGAGAAAAGCTCCAAGATAATAATACACATTGAACATTTAGTAAATGCTAGTTTCAAGCAGATTACAGTCATAAGCAATACCAGCATTTTGCACATATAGTACTTATTATAAAACACTTTACAAAACATAACATTATTTTCAAAGTTAAACATACATAACATTACATTTGGGTTTAAGACACACTGAACAGCAGTTATACAATTAACCCTTCCCGAAATAGAGTGGTAGGAAAAAGTTAGAAGTAGTTGAAGATAAGGCACCTAAGAAATAGTGTGTGTGTGTGTGTGTGTGTGTGTGTGTGTGTGTGTGTGTGTATATATATATATATATATATATATATATATATATATATATATACATAAATACACACACACATATATACACACACACACATATATATATATATATATATATATATATACACACACACACACACACATATATATATATATATATATATATATATATACACACACACACACACACACACACACACACACACACACACACACACACACACACACACACACGCAAACACAAAAATCTATAACTAAAGAGAGTACTTTTGCACAAAGTAGTAACATATAGTCAGTGGTTGCACCTGTGACGGTCGTGCCCTGGCCCAGCAATAAAGGAGCCTCAATCCTCACCACTAACACCAGGGAGGGTGTCTCATATAAGAGGAAAGGATAACAAATACACACAGTAAAGTACAATTTCCCTTAAGTGCACACAGAGATCACAGTCAGTCTGGGGCTAGTTGATCCCTTGCTCCGCAGGTCCCCAATAAGACTCCCCACTGGCACAGCTATAGGGTCCAGATCTCAGCCTAGCTGGCAAGCAACCTCCAGTACCCTCTCTGTCCCACCAGTGCTTTGTGTCCCTGCCCAGGTAGCTAACACACCACACACACTTTGAGATAAGTATTTATACAACTTCACAGACACTCCTGGGAAAGGCTGACACAGAGTCTCCAGCTATACCCCTTTATCCAGACTATATGGTAGTAATTTCTGCCACCACCAGCTAATACTTAACAGCTACCCAAAGGCCCTTAAAAGGGTGTCCAATTATTACTGTGCAATATTATTATCCAATTGGTAATGTGACTAATCAGTCTAAGGCTTATTAGAGTGGCCTTGTACAATAAACTCTATAAATATGCAATGTACTCTAGAGCGTACTTATCTCTACACAAACCAGCCACAGGTAAAAGGTTTTAAAATATTTAATAAATAATTAAAAACTCAAGACAATACTACTACACTACAGTGCTATCTAAGAGTTCAGAGATCACACAGAAAATTAAAACAATACAGTAGGAAAGTTCTGATATAACAGAAAAACACTTAGTCTAACTGTCTTCTAAATTCCTAGCTATTACTACAAGAAAACATACTTTTAAGATACTGCTTACATAAAGAGAGCATAAGGCAGTGCTGAGAGTTGGATATCAAGATCAAAATACTTACACAGTCTCTCTCTCTCTCAACAATAGTTTTTAAAATCACTAACACATTTCTGCTGTGCCCTCCCAGATTACATCATTTTGACACTTAAGTTTTCCCAGTATGCACATTACATCATTATAACACTTAGTCTGGAGTTCTCAGGCCAAAAAGCTACATTATTTAACAATCTAATACCTGCACAGGAAACTACAACAATAAAAGACATTTCACATGTACACTCTAGTAATTATTCCTCAAGTTAAGACAATAGAAAGAATGTGTTCAGTTAGCCTCTTCAGCACCACTATCTAGATCAAAAGGGCACACAAGACATAATTTTAACTTCAAAAGAACAGATGTGGAATGCTTGGCTTAGTTTTCCTTACAGCAGATGGCAAAGTTGCTACAATCTTGAAGTTCACATTTTACAGTGTTTTCTTTCATTTAAGAAACAAGACTTTATTTTACATTTATATTTACAAATGCCAGAATTATGTATCAAATTCTATTTGACTAGGCTGGCAGCCTTCGCCCATCTTCCCCTAATCTTCACAGTACCAACCCACAGTAAATGCAGTATAGTGTTTATTTAGCATAATTTTTCATAGTAGTGTACCTGCAGTATTGTGGATGACCAAATAGTGAGGTTATATACAGCTTTCAGGCATTACATTTGCAGACAATATTTCAAAGTAGATTAACACTTTCTAGTACTTGAGCCATCCATCTACAACCCCTTTTTCCAATTTTTGCTCATGGGGTCACGGTGTCACTTCAACAGTGAATCATCTGGAGCCAAGGTTTACACCACACTCACACCTATGGTAATCACACCTATGGTCAATTTAGAGTATCCAATCCACCTGCTGCATGTCTTTGGAATCTGGGAGGAAACAAAGCAACCAAAAACCTACAAGAACACAGGAAGGACATGCAGACTCTGCACAGAAGGCACCCCAGCAGAGAATTGAACCGGGGAACCTCTTGCTTTGAAGTGACAATGCTATCCACTGCACCATTGCCATAAATTTCATAACACTACATGAAAATGTTACGGGGACCAGTACAGTGTGCTACTTAATCATGTTTTCTAACATTAAAAAAATTCATGTCTACTTTTAACACAAAATTTCTGAAGCAAATTTAGCTGCAGACCATCAGCAACATACCCCCCTTCAAACATATACAGTTTGAAAACATGAGTAACCATGCAGACCACCTGTGCCTCCACATTACTTGACTTTGTCATTGTGAACACTTCTTAGCAACTGACCTGCTCAACTATGGGGGAAGCTAGCAAACAATATCTAAAACTACAGAAATTCTGAATGTAGTAACTATGAATAATGCATGCCACTCATCAGACTGTACGCCATCACTCTAATCAGCTTTTGTTTAATTTCAAACTGCACAATATTGTAATGAAATAAGAACACAACTCAAATAAGGCCATAAAAGAGGTTAAAGTCGAAAGTATTTGAGAGAGATGAACAGATGTATTACATTCCCACTTCTTCAGAAGTAAGGTATTTGACCATATTTTGTGGTAGACAATGTTGTACCAAAACAAAATTATTAATGGCTTATCTACATATCTCTTTCAGTTATCATATTTCTCAAAAGATTTTTATGACTCTCCAAGTTCAAACAGTGACTTGTACAAGCTGGCAAGGGATGACAGGAGTGAGAGGCCATTGCCAACTCTTGGGGGGGAAGAGGCGATTCATAACTCCCCACCCGGGTGACAACTAGTGGGTGCACTACATATTTACTCCATGGAGCACGGGCCTTGCAAGCCCACACTACCATGTGCAAGTTGCACAGTAAGCTGAGAAGTCAGTGTGCAAAGGCATGCTTCCTTTCAGATGGCTGCTACAGCAGAGCTCATAAAAGCCATCATGGTGGTGGTGCTTCACCGGGGGAAATGGTAGGCTAACCCACAGGACCAGGAAAGTGTTCTGCTTCCTACCACTCAACTCTCACTGCATTGCAAATCAGCTAACCTGGGTATTCCCAGGGAGGAACAAATGGGCCCGGTTCCCACTCTGAGGGATAAATGGGTTGATGGGTGTAAACAGAGGAACCACTAGACTTGGGTCTGGTGGGTGTGTGGGGGGGGTTAAAAATAATACTTCTTGGACTCAAACAGTATACACATACATCAATATAAACCTGAAACAGTTTACTTGTATGATAACAAAAATAAGGGAACACAAATACGATATTTTAATATATTTGAGTTTTTTTAACTTTCTGAATTAACAGCTGGACTTCTGAGCAGTTTCCCAAACCCAAAACACCCAGAGGATTTAGGTGTTTGTACTTCTGAGGCAGCTGTACTAGGAACTTCATCCCGGAACAGTTTTCTCAACAGATGCTCACTTGTTACCATGGTGCTGGAGAAAGATTCTTGAATACAATACAGGTGACTGAGGTTTGATTATCAATCCTGGCACTGAATGACCCAGACAGGGAGGGAGAGAAGTGAAGGGGCAAGGCCTGCTCCCCTCTCCTGAGGGAGTATGGGGTTTGCACGCATGCACCCACACACACACACACACACACACACACACACACACACACACACACACACACACACACACACACACACACAGGGTACACTGGGCAGTATTAACTCCTTGTTAAAGACTGCTCTTGCCTTGGGGATGGGTGGGTTACAACTGCTTGGAGAGAATTTTTATTGGAGAAGTGAAGAGACAGCACCCTCTATCAACCAATTGCATGCATATGTTAGGGCTAATGAAACTAAGCAAAAAAACACAAAACCATCACAATCTACACATGCCCACTTTACCTCCTTAACATTTTCAAGCAAATTAATGGGCCCTTCTAAATGATCATTGTCTTCATCAACACTGGCAGAATTTAAGTAATCTACTCTCCTCTCTATAATAAAATGTTCATCAGATACTTCTACAACATGCTAATGTGCTTCAACAAACATGCATGCTGGAATGATCACACTATCAAATATTCCTTGCAGATCAATGTGAGGTAGCACTAAACCTGCAGCATACAAAAGCCAATGTCAGCCTGCACACCTACACACTGGCTAAGTGTCTTTATCCCAGTAACTTCCAGCTCTGATCTTTGATGAGGAAACAGTTTCCTTGACTGATAACATTGAACGGTTTGAATACTG
This sequence comes from Protopterus annectens, assembly GCF_019279795.1. Lineage (NCBI taxonomy): Eukaryota > Metazoa > Chordata > Ceratodontiformes > Protopteridae > Protopterus > Protopterus annectens. The sequence goes on from NC_056731.1 coordinate 57,321,712, forward strand.
CAGAAACCATTACTAAGTACATCTCCTACACAAAATTGATAATGGTTCCAGGTTTCAAATGAATACAGGCTAAATTTAATAGCATCTCCTAAATTAGTGATTATATTATAGGTCAGATTGGGCACATTATTTCACCTTTACAAAGTCCAAAAACCAGTTTGATCCAAATCTGGTTTCCATCGTGTATTCATTTGTTAATGACCACCTACAAAACATACATGCAGTTTGATGCTATCTTCACTAATTTTCTGTTGCCCCACCACTTAACACGAACACAGTCAGCGCTACTAACATTTTAGGAGAATAAATTTAAAACGCCAAGAGAGTGTAACAAATATTTTGGGCTTTGACTTTAACCTGATCTTCACATTTCACAAACTGTTAATACAAAACTTTTATGGCATGTTGCCATTCAACCTACAACAGCTATATATTTCAACTAACAAAGTTCAGGGTCTCATCTGCAACACTTTCTTGCAGCTATTAGCTGTCTCTGTTTCATATACTCCAACTGCAATGGTGATGGAAACCAAACTTCTTTAACAATGGATGCAACCTGACCCAATCTCTCGAGATGAAAACAAGGCAGAAGCCAATGACCGAAGCTTTCACAGTTTCACCTTATTTCATCTCCTACCACCACAATACAATTCTTAATGCAGACTGTAATAATATTTTAAGCAGTTTCCACTGCATACCAGAAGAGTAGTTAGGCTGGGGCAAAGGGGGAAGCTGCTCAGGGGCAAGGTCTTAAGGGGAACAATCAACAAATTTTAGTTTGTCAGTGGTGCAGTACTAGCATTCATTTTCATAGCAGCATTCCATATGCCACTACAGAAATGAAAGCAAATACTGCTTTTGAGGTCAAGGCTGAATGTCTTTAGTGCTTCATATATGACATTAGCAGTAGCATGTTACAGTCCTGCTTGGTACCATATGCATACAACAAAAGATATTACACCCGCAAAAGATGAAATTTTGATCAACAAAACCAGACTCACTAGTGAAGAATATGCACTGTCAAAAGTGTAATTTGACCAATTAAAAAAAGAAACTACCTCTAAAACTGACTTATTGGGAGTAGAGTAAAGCTGTTAATTTGAAAGTAACTTGTAAACTTAAGGCTTATAATGGTAGTATTCAATCAGCATCTTTTGAGCTTTAGGTTATATGATCACTGGGGAAAACATTACTTAAAGCACAAAAAGTTCTTTAATTGGCTATCAAAAACGATCTGTAGGAAACAGTTTTTATCAATTCAAGTCAGCCACTCCAGTTGACCTAAAATAATCCCTTCTTAACTTGCACTTTAACTCATTTTCGCTCAATTTGTCTTTGCACAGTGCTTGTTACAAAAGGGGAGCTCTTTACTACTGGATACATCAGTAGAACCTCAGTGGAAACCGTCCTTCTCTTAATTTTATTTAATTAAGGCAGTAGGAGAAAAAAAATAGGTTGCGTGCTGCAATGGCACTTCAGAGAATTACAGTTCTGAAGTCACCTATACCATTTACTATGGTTAGAAGTCCAGTGCCTATCAAAAGGGGAAACAAGATCTACCTTGCCAGGAACACTGCCAGAGGTGCTTTCTGCTGTGAAATAACAGGGAGATGAATAAACGGGTAAACCAGACAAAGCAGCAATATTTAAACCTAAGGCACATAGCAATGGTTTTGTACACTTTTCTAAGCTCTACAAAAAAACACAATAAATCTTTTAATATGGAGTAGAAAGCCAAAAATTGCTCACTCATTTGCTGATAGGCATAACATTTCACAGGGGGACAATAATACAGATGTTACACTACAAGATGGATATCACACTTCCTCTGTAGTGCAATGACCCTGCAGTGAGAATAATAAAATGGAGTGTGGTAAGAGAGGCAAAGTACCACAGGTGGGGATGCAAAGTAGCTAGCCCAATGCAAACAAGAAATATTTTTTTACTCATGTCACAATTTCCTTTGACATGATGAACCTGCGTACATGCCTTACACACACACACACACACACACACACACACACATATATATATATATATATATATATATATATATATATATATATATATATATTTGTGTATATTTTAACTGTCATTTATGAGATTATGTAGCAGAGGTATTGTGATGTAAGCCTAAATATGCTGAGATGTACTGAATCATCATTCATCTAAATCAAATTTGGTTGCAAGTAAAAAAGCTACACTCGTGCTAAATCCTTCACTAACACGCATCTATCCAGAAGCTAGGAAATACACCATCATTACTCTTTAACAAAAGCAACCAAATACATCTCAACACCAGACTTCCAGGCTAATACTAAAATGCTCACCCTTTGCTTTCATAGAAAGAAAGATATTTTGTATACCCAAATAATGGAATTCACTATTAAGACAATTGCTGCGGTGGTGCAGCGGTAGCGTTGTTGCCTCACAGCAAGAGGTTCTTCTGCTCAATTCTCGGCTGGAGCACCATCTGTGTGGAGTCTGCATGTCCTCCCTGCGATCGAGCGGCTTTCAAAAAACATGCGTGAATGGGCGTGCCTTCGTTGAAGGTTGGGCATCAGGCTGGCACCTCGGCACCATAAAAAAAATCGACTGCCAACTGTTAGCTGACCGGAGTTCCGCTGTGGTGACCCCTAACCGGGAAAAGCCAAAAGAAAAATAACAACAACTCTAGCAACATTATATAATGCAACTGACTCAATATTAACAAACTACATAAAACAAACTGGAGCCATCATTGAAATAATACCAACTGGTCCTGCTAACCACTTAAGAAGAACAAATTAGCATGCATACAGATTGCCTAAAGGTGTATGGGACTGACGTAATGTTGTGCAATGAAAGCTTTTATCATAAAAAACGGACTCATCAAGGATGTCCCTTTCTGCCTTACCTTTCCTACTCCTCCTTAGAATCCATGGTTAAGGTATTTACCTTTCCCTTACAGAAACAAGGTATTTAGTTGGTTTCTCACCTTTTTAAGCCCAACCATGCTTCCCAAAGGTTATATATTTAAAAAGGGGTGGGTTGGCTTAATGGGTAAAGTGTTTACCTAACAGACCCAAGCTACAGAGTTTGATTCTCACTTTTGTGGAAACTGACACTTGCCTATGAAGCTATTATTTCCATTCTCTCTACTTCAGTCATACTATTTGATGATTACATCCCTATGTACCTCTGTCAGCCACTCAAGTTGCTTCCAGTCCTCCCACAAGAACCTGCCTCCTTTTACACAAACTACACCTATAAGCTACATCTCAACAAACCTACCATTTACCTTGTTACTAACAAAGCACCTTCTGTGAAAGAGAAAAGGTTGCTAGTGCTTTGGTTAGAATTATGATCTTAGATGCTGAAACTGGAGTGAATGGGCCTTGCAATTCCATGTGTACTTATAGCTAAGTATCTTATTTTTAAGTTAAGATATGAAATAAGGAAATATGTCCACAATGTCATCTGATTTACACCAATTAAGTCAAGCATACTGGGTTGTAATTCATTCAGTTCACCTGTTCCAGCTGTGCTCTGACCGCTTGTGAATTTCAAATTATCCCTCTACTCAGTTTCTTTGCCACTGTCCATTTGATTTAAAAAATCAAGGCACATTTCTAACAGTTAATATTCCTTTCTGTCAACATGCTGAAAATTGATCGGATAAGATGACAAAGTTCTGTGTTATTTTTAAAGATTCTTTAAAGGGACTAAACCTACTATGAACACAGTTTTGAGAGCTAAAAGTTTGTCTGATTAATAGTCCATGCAGCCACACATATTACTCCTCTCAAGATGAAAGCATCTATGCAAAGTTGCTGCTTTGTTCTCAGTGAAAATGCTGACCTTATCTGTTTGTAAAGTTACCACATGGGAAATCTTTTGTTGCGCTAAAACAGTTGAATAGTGTTTCCATTTATCCGCATTACCATAAACTGTACAACATACAAGCAATTCTACTGCTTTTGAATGCAAAAATACTCTGTTGGCTGATTTTCTGGTTCCTTACTGATTTTTCATATGAGATAGAGCTGTGTCTACTTGAAAGGCTGTACCAACAACCTTAAGAAAGGGAAGATGATTAATATAAAAAAAAATACAGTTGGCAAATCTTTCTATATCTTCATGTCTCATAGTAAACTGCACATTTGTACTTACTCCCTGCTGAAACAAAATTTCACATTATGAAATTAATTTCAAAGTAAGATTAAAAACATGCACTCATATTGTTCTGTTAGCTTGTCTGAAATCAACAGTTTATCTAGAAACAACTTCTAAAGTAAAAACGTCTCATTCTATAGGACTTTATCTGCATATTTGATTCCAGTGTAAATCTGCAGTAGACTCCCTCGTATCTGGCCTCTCTTTAACCAGCCATCAAATTTCTGCCTTAGTCCTAGCAAAAGGAAACACAGAAGAACAACACTTCCGCCTGCTCTGGGCTAAATAATGACAGACATTTGAGTTTTAGACTTCATAATCATTAGAAAAATGCATAACAACACAAATCCTGTTATTCTAGCTGATTTATAACCTATAAATATTATTTTGCATACTTTTTCTATTTAACCAGCCATTCGTTTATCCAGCCTAAGGTCCGGTCCCAGAGAGACTGGATAAGAGGGAGGCTATTGTAACTCCAAGTGTACACGAGCTATCATATGTCATAGCAAACTGCATAAACTAACCAAGTGAAATACTAAATTTCAAGTGCATAAAAACTGTCCTGAGAGGGATGACAACTTCACGTAAGATTAGGCATAAGCAGGAGATCTGATTCACTGTTGTTCTGCCCAACTTTTGTGAATTTCACATTCTCTCTCAAGCCTGTTTTTATCATTGGTGCCTAACAAAACTGATCTTTACCCCTCTGTCCACAAACTAAACATGGATGTAAACATAAGGGAAGAACTATGAGATCTGATAATGAAAGTAAGGTAACTACCCCTAAATGCGGCTTGTCTGTCATGCTAATCAACTGAAATTCTAAGTTGGATATGCACATCTGAAAATACTTAACTATAAATATTACACAATAAAATAAATACAAGTCAGACTTGGTGTGGGACTATTTTAAAAATTGGTTCAGAAACTATATCAACTTAAACTGATAAGTAATTACACATGCTGCCCAGTGTATTTAAATTTCAAAGGCTGCACGCACCAGTTAGTTTTGGAAGGAATACTAGTCAGCTTATTCCTGTTAGTTAATGCATGTTAGTGTGTTAGTTGCCTGTACATACACATTGCATTCTTAATTTTGGCAAACTGTGAAAGTTGGTTGTCTAATAACAATAAAGGTTTGTACATAGCAGTAACATTCATTCTGCTTTGCACTGAAGCCATGGCTGCTTTGGTCTTTTGCCCACCCTCTCACCCCCCCAAAACAAATGGTCACAGGCTCATGAAGCGAGTTTGTTTCTGGAGTTTTCAATTCTCCCGTTGCATGAGAATGAGCAAGAATTATTAAAGAACAGAGGTGAACCATCCCACACTGCAATGACCTCTGAGCTCGAGCAAACTGTTGTTGTGTGCCTTGCTATGGTGAAACAACTATATCTGTGATCATCCTTTGACTGCCCACTATGAATATACGTGCAGATTCCTAGAGACTGCAAAGGGCCACACATAGTGTATGTAACAAAGCACCTTTTGTGAAAAGGACGATGCTGGAGCAATGTGTGTGTTCGCACACACCACAATTACTCAGAGCAGGGCTGCAGAAATGTAATAAACACATCTTGCACTTAAAGTAGCAAAATCAAGGGTAGAGTGCCTCAAATAAAGCGGCAAAACCACATCTACAGAAAAACCTTCTGAGGCACACCACGACAATAAGAAGCTGGCCGTCGTTCATTTGACTGCTTATTGTAGAAAAAACACACACATATAAGTAACAGAACGTTCCTAGTGCTCAGTAAGCGCTTTCACATTCCAATAGAATGCTTCATCCAACTGTTAGTGCACCAACTGATTCTTACATTTAAACAGCACCTTCAATCAACAATGCACCAATCACCTATTAGCTCATTTATTTAAAAACAAATAGAATCGCTATCTTAAAAAATCACTATCTTAAAAAAATTTCTCTGACATTAATTACTAAATGAAATCAACAGTTACAACAAACTATTTCATATATATGTTATTTACACATTATAGTAAAATCATGTTAAATGGTGAAGCAATAAATCAAAAAATATATATATGTATATACATTCTCATAGAAACTCATGAAACTCACTGACATAAATAAGTGAAAAACTGCTCCAAACATCCTTGTGCACATCAAACAATAAAACAATATGCACATAAAACAAAACATGTATATAAATAACATTATAAGGAAGGACCATAAGTAATATAAAAACTCTATAAAGAACACTATGGAAAACAACTATCTAGCATTTTGCGTCATATAGTAAAAATATATATGCATATATAGAATTGTACAAAACATCTTTAAAGATCATATAAATGCTTCTCACAGTGAGGAAACTACTATTTAATAAAATAACACAATACCAGGAGGTCATATCTCATACAGACTAGGTGTAACAATGAAGTGTCAAGTACCACTTGATATATATAAAAATTAATAAAAATAGAAATTAATGTTTATAACCCCTTGCACTAAGGAAGGGTTTCAAAGATACTCTTTCATTTAAACCAGAGGCTCTATCAGCTTGTAGCCTCATAATCCACCTTGCTTCTCTTTGTTCAGTGTAACTTTTGTAGTCACCCAACCTGACATCTCTATATATCAGTTCTATGACTATAAACTTAAATGTATGCATCGTGCCTTTCATCATCACATGTTTGGCCAAAGCGTTGTTATCATCTTCTCTATTAATGGCATATACGTGTTCTCTTACACGTTCTCTAAGGGTCCTATTAGTCATGCCAGCATAGAAAGATGTGCATGTCATGCATACTGCCAGATAAACCAAATTACGTGTTTTACAGTCAGCATATATCCCAAAATCATAGTGTCGTCCTGCATCTGGGTGTGTAAAAACATTACCATTCAACATATAACTGCATTGATTGCAGTTCCTACACGCATAAGTCCCTTTCCTGTCTGATACTATATGTTGTTCCTCTTTCCTCTCATAGCATAACAGGCGTTTCAAAGACGTTGTGTTCTTGTAAATGAATCTTGAGGTATCTCCTACTAACCAATGTACGTTATCATCTACAGTCAAAATATTCCAATTTTTTGTGAAGATCTCTCTAATTTTCCTGTTGTTGTTGGTAAAGGACACTACTGGTCGATTCAATATTGTTGTATTCTCCATTCTTGCAGTATACGGATGGCTATTCCTATAGTAGTAAGGGATGGCTAACTGAGACCATTTCAGTATATCTAGAGAAACAATTAAGGAAAATTGTTGAACAAACATCAACAATAGTAAGAGATACACAATGTTTTCTAGAAAGCCTCACTGAGTACGCAACATCCCCTAAAAATGATGAGATTAAATGGATGGTAACGTTGGATGTTAATTCATTATTTACCTACATTCCTAATGACAGGGGTAGAATATATGAGGCTACAATTGATAGAAAAGGGTATGCCTAGAGAAATAATAATAAGATGTGCCATGCTAATGGATATTATGCTGAAGAATAATGTATTTCTATATGACAGTTCATACTTCTTACAACAGAAAGGAGTTGCGATGGGCACACCTTGTGCAAACTCCTATGCCAATTTAGTGATGGCATATTGGGAGTCTACATATATTATACATGGCATCAATCATGATAATATTTCACTATATAAACGTTTTGTTGATGATATTCTTTTGTTATGGAATGGTGAAGAATCCACACAAAGAGTTCATTGAATACATTAATACCACAACTAGTTTCCTAACTTTTGAAGGTAAATGGTCAAGCAATGAGATAGAGTTTCTAGATGTTCTGGTAATAAAAGAAGAGATCAGTCTACACACCCAGCTTTTTAGAAAAGAATGTAGGAGGAATTCTATATTGTACCAAATAAGTATGCACCCTACACGTGTATACAAAAACATAGTTAAAGGCCAGGTGCTAAGGGCTTCTAGACTTACTAGTCAAGATGCCAAGTTTTTAGAAACAGCTGAGACTCTACATAATGAGTTCCAAGAGAGGCTACAAATCTAAGAAAGTGTAGGAGAGAGGAATTCAAAAGGGAAACCCTACCTATATAGAAATAGCCATCCGGATACTGCAAGAATGGAGAATACAACAATATTGAATCGACCAGTAGTGTCCTCTACCAACAACAACAGGAAAATTAGACAGATCTTCATATAAAATTGGAATATTTTGACTGTAGATGATAAAGTACATAAATTGGTAGGAGATACCTCAAGATTCATTTACAAGAACACAACGTCTTTGAAACGCCTGTTATGCTATGAGAGGAAAGAGGAACAACATATAGTATCAGACAGGAAAGGGACTTATGCATGTAGGAACTGCAATCAATGCAGTTATATGTTGAATGGTAATGTTTTTACACACCCAGATACAGGACGACACTATGATTTTGGGATATATGCTGACTGTAAAACACGTAATTTGGTTTATCTGGCAATATGCATGACATGCACATCCTTCTATGCTGGCATGACTAATACGACCCTTAGAGAACGTGTAAGAGAACACGTATATGCCATTAATAGAGAAGATGATAACAACGCTTTGGCCAAACATGTGATGATGAAAGGCACGACGCATACATTTAAGTTTATAGTCATAGAACTGATATATAGAGATGTCAGGTTGGGTGACTACAAAAAATACACTGAACAAAGAGAAGCAAGGTGGATTATGACGCTACAAGCTGATAGAGCCTCTGGTTTAAATGAAAGAGTATCTTTGAAACCCTTCCTTAGTGCAAGGGGTTATAAACATTAATTTCTATTTTTATTAATTTTTATATATATCAAGTGGTACTTGACACTTCATTGTTACACCTAGTCTGTATGAGATATGACCTCCTGGTATTGTGTTATTTTATTAAATAGTAGTTTCCTCACTGTGAGAAGCATTTATATGATTTTTAAAGATGTTTTGTAGCATTCTATATATGCATATATATTTTTACTATATGACGCAAAATGCTAGATAGTTGTTTTCCATAGTGCTCTTTATAGAGTTTTTATATTACTTATGGTCCTTCCTTATAATGTTATTTATATACATGTTTTGTTTTATGTGCATATTGTTTTATTGTTTGATGTGCACAAGGATGTTTGGAGCAGTTTTTCAGATATTTATGTCAAAGTGAGTTTCATGAGTTTCTATGAGAATGTATATATATATATATATATATATATATATATATATATATATATATATATATATATATATATATTTTTTTTATTTATTGCTTCACCATTTAACATGATTTTACTATAATGTGTAACATATATATGAAATAGTTTGTTTTAACTGTTGATTTCATTTAGTAATTAATGTCAGAAATTTTTTTTAAGACAGTGATTTTTTAAGGTAGTGATTCTATTTGTTTTTAAATAAATGAGTCTACAATAAACAGTCAAACGAACAACAGTCAGCTTCTTATCTGCAGTATCATCTATAGGCACCAGTCACTACATGAGATAGTTACATACATATTTCAATAAGCAAACCCTATGTAATGTATGCAAACATTTATCTAGATTATCTCTGAAAGCAGTTAATGACACTTTTGATTAACAGAAGCAGCTTACTTCTTTATCTTGGAAGGTGTTATGAAATGTATTTTTAATATTACTAATATTTATGTATTAGGCTCCCTAATCTGGTGTTAGTTGCCCGGCAACCATGTTTCATGCACAGACTTTAAAACAATTCATGTTAAACGCTGCCTTACTGACCATCAGACATCACCTGTATGCAACCCTTAAGAAACAAGACATAATGTCAACTCCTGAAGCCTTTATGATTCATTCAAAATTTTCAACAATATCCAATTTCATTCCATTTGAAAATTCATGCCTGGAACACATTTGCTGAAGGATCTAACACCAGATCAAAGATCCTTCTTTTTTCAGCTTTTCCCGGTTAGGGGTAGCCACAGAGGATCACCTGTCCACTCATAACTGGCAGTGGAGTTTTACAGTGTCGAGTTGCCAGCCCAGCACCCAACCTTCCACAGAAGGCACACCAGATCAAAGATCCTAATAATACATAATAAAAATCAGAAAAAAATGTGGCAGTAGATAATTGAGAATTTAACTAATGAAGACAATGGTAAAGCCTAAAAGTATACTTATGCTATACAGCATCACACCACACACTCTACTAACAAATGTATTAACTTGAAAATTGGCCAAGATTAGATAATGAAACAAATCGCCCGACCTGTGGCAATCCCACAATTAGCACATCCGTTAGTGCCACTGTTGACTTCTGTTGCATTTAGTCAGATGACTTCAAACACTTCTATCTCCATGGAAGTGGTGGCAATACTGTGCACAAATCCCTCATTCTGGAAAGCTTACAGACCCAAGTGAAGACTAAGTACTACAAATAGATCCCTACGGGGTAAGATGGATAACAAATTTGCTAAGGAACTGAACCCATACGGTGTGGACAAGCAGGTGCTTCGTCAAAGAGTATGATGGTGACCAAGGGTGCTCTTTAGGGTTCTGTGCTGGGACCCCCTTCTTTTGGCATTTTCTTTTCCTACTTCCAGACCACAAATTAAGACTTCTGGCTAACTAAGTTTATGAATGAGTGCAAATTGGGAGTCATTGTCAAGTACCCCTCTGATACCCAATCCCTGTAACAAGAACTTAATGTGTAGACATCCGATGTGTTGACAGGTTTAAATGAAATGCTAAAATGTGTAATACAGTCACATTTGGTAAACAATCCCTCCCCCAGTGTGACATAGATGATACACTGTTCCAAAATAAGAATGTTGTCAACAGACTTTGGTGCAGCTCTCCTTTGATCATTGCATAAAGACAGTAGCCAAGAAATCCTTCCACTTAGTGCAACATTCTCCAAGGGGATATCTTCCAGATCCAAAGAGGTCATTGTCTCATTATGTTCAGCATGGATTCAACCAATTATTAAATATTATGCCCACTTATCTCACTAAACATGTACTTCATTAAATGCGAACAACTAGAAAGGCCCCAGCGGTTCCTAAATAAGATGATCAAGGACTTAAAAACCATAAGCTACCAGAAAAGACTGGAACTTCTGTTCCTTTATTCAGTAACTTATAGACTCCTGCGTTAATTTAGGCCTTGCTTTCTCAGCCTTTAGGGATCCAGTAGTCCAGTATCATTAGCATCTTCACAGATGGAATAGTCCCACAAATACCAGAACAAGGGAGATCTGAATCTTCATCAGCAGATAAACAGAACAAGGTGCTGAGATAAGTTTACTACACCACATCTCTCTCACCTCTGGAATAGACTCCCACAGCAAACTAAGCAGTGTGACACATTCTCTTCTTTCAAACAGAAAATGAAAGACTAGATGGGTATTCACAAATTCACCTTTGGCTTGGTTGGCATAAACATTCTTGATAGGAAAGGTTCAGTTTGACAGGGGCAAAGTGTAAAATGGTTGCAAGATTCAACTGCCTTGTATTTCATACAATCCTATTCCTTTATGACCACACCAACCATCATGCTTGACAGGAGTCACAGAAGGAGTACCTATAACTTTGCAACATATCTCAGGAAAAATTAGGTTGTTAAGGATACAAGTCTTACTGCTTCCAATAAATCAGCTGGCAGTACAACCTGAATAATATCCAAAAAGGCCAAGTTCAAGTCCCAACTAAGACGCATTTTATCTACTACTTATGTTTGCATTTATATACATACAGCTGAAACCTTGCTTGTAGGAGGCTATAATGAGCATCATTCAATTCCAAGCTCACTGCTGCCTTGCACAGAACATAAGCCTGTATCTATGTTTGCTTGTAAACATTTAATACTGTGGTTATTTTATATGACTATGCTAAGATACAGTACTGGGATACCTGACACTAGAAAGTTTTCAGAGTATAATGAAGTACTCTTTTCTCTGGCAAAGTAAAATACAAATCCCATGTCCATGAACTAAATAATAGGCATCAGTGGTAGCTTCGATGTCCAAATCCTTGGCTTCTGTCTAATACATGCATACTATACTTTTTTCAGTAAAGCAAATGCAGTCCTGAGCCACAGTACATAGTTCTAAATACAGATGCATACATTCATTATTTTTTACTTAATACTTACCTAAATTGTACACATTCTCAAACAAAGATGCACCTTGAGTAAAACAGAAAAGGCTGGTGGCAGCCTGATTATCTTTCTTACCATGCAAAGCCATCAGCACTTCAGAAGTATAACAGAAACTAGGAAAACAAGCTGGGCATTGGTGGTTCAGTACATAGGAGCCTTTGGTTGAATTCCTGACCAATGCAGCATAACACTTGGGGTTGAGATAATGGTTAAGGTGTTTATCTTGCGTACAAGATACAGGGTTTGAGTCTCACATTTGGGAAGCATAGCTATGTTTAAAAAGGTACCCTGTGGTCAGCAGCCTATTAAATTATCTATGAACGTATAGACTGTGTCCTCTGATATGTCACCATTCATAGGTATCTAATAAGCTTACAGCTGATGTGATCAGGAAACTTAGCAAAGTGACCTAGACAGTCAGTTGCCCCAGCCGAGGAAATGATTTTGACATATCCCAGGACTGAATTTGTAGTTAACCACCAACATACTGCATCACAGTTTCAAAGCAGTCAGGATATTGCTGTGCTATGTTGGGGGAATCTGTTTCAGAAACAGGTGATGCATGGGGTTAAGTATCCCTCGTGCCACCTGGTGGTATTACTGTGTCAATTTAAGTTTATTTTTTGTGCAGGTGTTACTTGTCCCACTGGAAGACAGAAACGTGCATTCTCTTTCATAACATGAAAAGCAGGGCTGTGGATAGAGATATTTTTCTATTTTAGAGTAGCTTAGAGATCCTGGACCAATAACTTTTCTCATAAGAAATCCTTGTGGCCTTTCAAGTTGATCAAGATGCTTAATTAGGTATATACCAAATGGGCATTGCATTCAATGACTTGTCAGATGAGAACAAGTGCTGTGAAACTATGACTTCAATGGACTTCAAGGAAATCACCCTAGGCATTAAGTGAGCTAGGCAGAGAGATATTTTAGCTATAGATGATGCACAATAATTAAAACAATGGTAGCTGTCAGAAAACATAAACAGGCATAAAATGACTGGACATTTTAAAGGAGTATTCTTGATATGGTAAGGACTGGAGTGTTTCATTTTCCAAAACTAACTACACAATATTTTGGGCATTGAGGGTTAGCCCATGGTCATTACTCAGGCACTAGTCCGATTTAGCCCCTGTTGAAGACTACGAGTATTTTAAGGAGAATTCCAAACAATGCATAATTTGTAGTCTTACAACCTGGTCATCCAAAGTTCTTTGGGTTATGATTTCATAACAGAGAAACAGATGGCAAAGAGGAGAGGACCCAGGACACAGCCTTATGGGACATCACCAGAGAATTTTCTTGCCTGAAAAAGGTTTCCCAGCCTTTACCATGTGAGCTCTACCAAACAGACAGCTGCACAAAGATAACACAATACAGGGGTTCATATTTAGCTGGACAAGTTTGCCAATAATGCCCACAAGAGGAATGGTATCAAAAACTACAGCTAGATTACTCTATCTAGTATTAACAGTCTGATCCTGATCTAGCTTCTCGGTAACTCATTCAAAGAAATCAACTAGGTTTCAAAAGACATTTGCTATTTTGCACACTACCAAAGTAAATCAAGTCAAAGGTCTGATGATTATCTGCATCTTTTTCTTATTGGTTAAATACTGACATGCTCCATAAACTTGCCGCCCTTAGCACAGTGGTCTTTCCTCCAGGGATCACCAATAAAGCCAATAAATAGGCTTAGACAGCGTATGTTTATAGGGGCAGAACTAAATGATGCTCTGTTCTGATGAATTTTGAATACTGTTATAAGATGAAAGTGCTTAAATTGTATTAAATGTTCTCTATGCTTTCTGTGGTTGGTGATTACTGTTAAACTATACTTTGGACTTACTAAAAGGCAGCCAAGATTACTATTGGCACCCTTGTAGACAATGTTCTTGACTTTAGACATTATCTATTCCAGAGCGATTCGGGGAGAAGAATTAATTTGAGGAGTGAGAGAGGAAATAGGTTGAGTGAGCAAGGTATAATTAGGGCATAGTTTGTCAGTCAGGATGCTGGCAATGCTTTCAGGATTTGAACAGGTGATACCACTTGATATCAGCCTTGTGATCATCTTTGGTGGTGGTGGCAACCTTAACCTCCCAACCGGCCTTGCATTTCCTAAAAGTGTACTTGAGGTTCTTACCAACCTGATTTAAGCTTGTTTTTTTACACTGGGACATGAGATTTATTTTACATAGAAAGCAAGTTCTTTAATTACAGAGTTTTTCTGATGTAAGACCACCATCACAAGTTTGTTTTATTTCCCACTGCAACCAAGGATGGGGACAGACACTATGACAAAAATTGCTAAGCAAGAGTACAGTTTGGAGAGGTACACTGTGGTGCCACGTTTAAGGAGAGTAGTAGTAGTAAATGCTATGTAACTTGCTTTAGAGTAGTACTGAAAGTTTGCAGAATGGATATTGAGGGACAACATGACAACATGGAAGTCAAACTTTACAAGGTTAATAATAAAACATGGAGGGCAAAAGGCAGGGGATGTTAGTAAGGTTAACTCAAGAAGATTTACCCATCTAGTAAGGAGAACGACTATTTGGTTGAGGGAAGCTGCAAAACAAATCTAGGAATACTTACTAACAGATTAATACATTTGTAATTTGATAGAAGGATAATTAAATTTTTGATGAGTAACATGTTTGGGTTTTTAGTTATTTTTTCTCCCTTACTTACTGTAGATGTGCACCATGAATGTTAAGAGGTACAGAGGGACTCAGTACAGCTGTCTTACTGTCAGTTACATGTGCCATCAAGATCTCTGTAAGTTGAAAGTTTGGATTGAATAATTTGGCATGAGTTGAAGAAACTGCATAATATTGACACCTCTCCATAGTTCCCAGTAGACATGAATGCATGAGCCTAGCCAAAGGAGAATGCGATCATTATGCTGAAACAAAATTTCAGTGAACTATTTGAATATTAAAGAGCTGTGAAAGCCTAAAGTTCAGGCATTTTGTTGTTCTGGTTTTTAGCAAGAAGCAGTGACAACTTAATGTCAACCCAAACTACATTCTTACACTGAAATGTTCATGAGTCAAACCTTGCTTAAAAGGCACTATGGAGGTAACACTGTAGACAATACACAGAAGCCACGGGGGAGAAGTGTGGAACTCATCCTTAAGCAAAGCAGAAAGGGCGGTCAATAGATTAATTCATTGATGTCAGAAACTGAATCCTCCTGGAATAACACAGACTTACTAGCCTATTACTATTATAAATAGTTATCTTGTCCTACTTAAGCATCGTTCTAAGAGATGTCCGAATACTGTCTTGGAAACATAAGTGGTGTCTCTCTGCATTGGATCTAAGGAATGTACCCAAGATCATTCACACCCACGTGAACAACCACAAGGTCGTAGTCATATTTATTGCAGTGTAGAGTCAGAGCTAAGTGCCCTAATGATTATCGCTAATCCTGGCAGCACAGAGTCAGCTTACAATTACTCTATCCACTTCCAGCCTAGTGAGTCTCTAGTTTGTGTGTGTCTGACTATGGAATCAACAATGACCAAGACTTGCTTGGGTTTGCTTCTAAAACCATCTGAACCTAACAAAGCTGATAAGTATATTTTTTGAACTTGCTCTGTTTCAGTGATATTTAACACTTCTGTGCTGCATTTATTTATTTGGTTGAATGTATCATTGCTTTTCAGCCTGCACATGTTAAAGAAACTCCATTTGTTCTTGGGTTATTTTAACAGTAGTCTGATATTTCCTAATCTCCTCTGATACACAAATGAGTAACAAGGTCACACGGACAAACCAATCAGTAAAAACTAAAAGAAAAATCTAGCCAAGCTAGATTTTCCACTGTGTGATTCCTTAAAACCTCTTGTACAGAGGTAACATGGGATATATGCAAATGACCCCTTAAAGACATCAGGTCCTTCAGCTATATGGCAGTTCTGAATGCCCATGACTTTTTTTTTCTTTTAAATCTGTCATGGACAAATTTAGGCCAATAAAGCCAAACCCCACTAGCTGTGGACATGCATGTTTCAGCCTTGTTATGGCCTCATCAGCACAGCATAAATGGGTAATCTCCTCTGACATCGAAAAAGTTCTTCTGAGGTTGCCAAAGTTCTCCTGAATCTGCCAAAATATTTCTAAGTTTTATAAAGTTTGTGTGTGTTGTGACCATTTCTCGGGGCTTATGAACTTATTTCCAAGGATTCCTGATACAGTAGGAATTCTTACTTCTGTTGTAAAGCATTTGTTACTGCACTTGAGCTCAAATCCAGTTTGTTTTACATTGGGAGGGTTCTTTTGCAATCTGGTGGGAGCAGAGAGCTAAATTCAACCCAACCAAGGCACAAACGTGGTTCCCCGTGCTTGCATATAAGCAAACCTCTCCAGTTTAAAATCCCTTATAGGAAATGCTCTCTATAGTCTCTCACTGTTCACAGCTGCTCGGAGAGCTGCCAGTTTGTGCAGAGGGTGCTACCACTGCAAGTCATCTAATAGTATACTACTAAACACTCTCACTTTGACCTTTAAGGGACTCTTCCTTACTCCTTCCCATCTAGAAATTGTGTTTCCTTGCCTTACACAATATAGGCGAGAGTCAGACCTGCTGAATCTGGACTGTTTGCTATCACTGTGCTCTTCATCCAGCTATCTTATATTAAGAAGGCCTCCCTGCACCCCAGTGGCAGAAGTGTGTAGATCAGGATCCATCCGAGTTGGAGGACTGCTGGAGAAAGGCTCATTTTGAGGCTTTCCCATTAGTAGTTGTGATAAAACTGTTTAAAAAATAAAACAATTTAGGGTCAATGCACATTGCACCTGTGCTCCCCTGCAGCAGTACTGAGCAAAGTGAACCAAATCACTATGCAGATAAGAAATCTTTAGTCACATAGATTAAGCACTTTTGTCTGCAAACCGAAGACTTCATCAGAATCTGTTAAAAATGTCACTAGATGTGCTTATATAGTTACTTACAACCAATAAAATCACTGTAACAATTATATTTTAAATTTTGAATAATCTGTCATTTAAAGAAACAGGAATATAACTCATTACAATATATTTCACTACATACAACTCACAATAACCTTACTAAAATATATAAAAACATATATTTACTATAGGTGATAAAATTATTCACTGGAACATGATGTAAACCAAACATTACCGATAGCTGTACAAGAACCATGAAAAAAATGTAAAATGGCAGAGTTCCATGAAAAGCATAACCCAGGATTGAACCCTGTTCAATCAAATCTAAAGTCTGATGCTCTGTCCTCTGAGCTACAGCAACACACTTTTAAGATGTAACTTTTTTAACTTCTATCGTCTCATTTCTAAAACTGGGGTAATGTAACACTATTATTAATCCCTGGATAGCTGGCTGCATTTAACATTAAGTGCCATCTGACTTTTTTTTTTCTTTTAAAATACACATAATGTCCCCTCCTCTGGAATTCATATAAAAACATTACAGAATGGCAGACTTAAAACTGGGACATCCATTACTAGATTCTAAATGCCAGCTATTAATGATAGTGTCACCATTACCCTAGTCTTAGAAATGAGATGATAGAAGTTAAAAAAGTTACACCTTTCTAGTACTATTGCCATAGCTTAGAGGATAGAACATCAGACTTTAAATTCGAGTGACTACAGTTTTATCCTGGGTTATGCTTTTTATGGAAATCTACCATTTTACATTTTTTTGTGGTTCTTGTGCAGATATTGGTAATAAGTTTGGTTTACATCATGTTCTAGCAAATAATTTTAAAACTTATCGTAAATATATGTTTTTTATATATTTTAGTAAGGTTATTGTGAGTTGTATGTAGTGAAATATATTGTAATGAGTTTTATTCCTGTTTCTTTAAATGACAGATTATTCAAAATTTAAAATATAATTGTTATAGTGTTTTTATTGCTTGTAAGTGACTATATAAGCACATCTAGTGACATTTTTTTAACAGATTCTGATGAAGTTTGCGGTTTGCAGACAAAAGCTCTTAATCTATGTGATTATTAAAGATTTCTTATCTGCACAGTGAATTGGTTCACTTTGTTCAGTACTGCTGCAGGAGAACACAGGTGCAATTTGTGTGGACCCTAAATTGTTTTATTTGGTTCAGTTGTTGGGGAGCACAATATTTCTTGTGCATTCTTAAAACTGTTTAAATTTGCCTGTATATAAACCTCAGGTTTGCACTCAATTTACCAAAGCTGCTCAATGTTTGGCAACTTCAGCAAGATGTCTTGAGTGCATCTGCACTGAAATCCAAGGCATTCACTGAAAAAAAAAAAGTATATTCTAAGCCAGCACTGCACTTTGTTAATTGTATTTAATTGAATTACTACTGACTAAGTCCAGCTAGCCCAATTCCTTCTCATATACCACATTCATAAAAATCCTTCCACAATGGATGGGCAATTTCTCATCATTTCTCCAGCCAGCTTGATTGATATGGGCATCTTGAGGCAGTGTAACAATTGCTTCATATATACTGAGAACCATTTACTCCTAAAGCAAACTAACACCCTATGTGAGAGATGCAAACACATTGTGAAAACATAAAAACAAACTAGACATCAAACAGGTTGTCAGCTCACACACTTCACCTCTCACACAAAATAAGGTCATGACACACAAACCCACATATGTGGAGGTACTCATTAAAAGCCTACCAAAAGAACAGAGACCTCCCAAAAGCACACTCGCCACTAAGCAAAAAGAAACCATAACACATACACCCATGTCTCAACAAATAAGCCCCCAAGGCAAAACACATCAAATATCTTGCTCATAGGAGATTCCATAATTTGACACACAGATGTCTCCCTCACCAGACTGGACAAGGAGCTCACAGTCAGCTCCCTATCATGCGCCAGGATCTGACAAATCACACATGCACTCAAGTCGCTCAACAAGAAGTACCATTATGACTCTGTCCATAATCTATGTTGGAGTAAATGACTTGAGACATACCTCTCCAGACTATATGAAGAGAGACATGAAACTCTCTGATTGTGTATCCCGGACAGAAATGCCCCTAGCCCTAAGCAGTATCCTAGCCTCACCCAGCACGATGCCACAATATAAACAAAAAATGACTGACTTCAACAATTGGCTCAGCTTCTGGTGTTAGTCCATCGGGATCCAGTTATCTGTCAGCCTCGGAGGATATGGTAGACAGACCTTGCTGCTTTGCTAGAGATGGTCTGCACCTATTCCCCCATGCTTTTAGATATTGACAAAGGCCTTTGCCACCACTATAGTGCCTTTTTAGGCAATCTCAAAACAACAAACTTTCCAACGTAACCAAGACAAACTCAGAGTTACGCTGCTTAATGCTAGGAGTTTAAACATGAAACTACATTCCCGGAATTACTCCTCACCTTGGAGGATGCTGACATCTGTACAGTTACCGAAACATGGTTCATGGCCGCTGACAGTGTCCCAGCTGTGCAAAGCTACAATGCTTTCCACACATTCAGACCTCAAAATGAGCATGAAGGAACCAAAGATGGAGGTGTATCCATCTTCATTAAAACCAAATACACTTCAAGATTGGTCAAACTGCATGACTCTCAAACTATCCATGCCCAATTAACTATTGGGAAAGTACCACCCACCATGAACCAGGATAAGTACACCACTTACCTCGATTTTCTGGAATCCCTCGCCATACAGCCCAACACCTTAGTTATGGGAGATTTCAACTATCCTTCCATAGACTGGGGGACATACATGAACAAAAACATACTCACCCAGAGGTTTCTGGACTCACCAACATGGGGGTCACTGTACTTCCCCATGCGGGATTCCCTCCCTGGTTAGGTAAGACCACAATTCAGTCTTGTTTGAAGTAACTACTGGAACAGACACTCTCATTAGGAACAAAAATTATAAGAAAAAAAAAAAACTTTACCAAAGCTAACTATAGCCTACTAAGTGATGGTATAAAAGCTTCAAACCACCTGAAATCGCAGACATCTATGATCAGTACGCAGAAGTGTATGCAAATGCCTTGTACAAACACTTAAGCGACTGCATAAACTCCGCTGTATTGACTGTATCAAAACCAGGTCTTCCCATAGAAACCACCACCTTGGTGGACTTCAAATATAAGCAGATTATATAACAAGAGGTAGAAACTGCTGTACAAAAGCAAGAGGGATATCACTCTGCAAAGGAAGAGCTCCCTCCTAAGCTAAAGCAAGAAAATCAGAAATCTTGTAAACTATTCTAAAGCAAATTATGAAACAAAATCAAAATCCTAGCCAAGGATAATCATAATGCATTCTTTAACTATGTCCGAAATCTAAAAGAGAATGCCCAGCTATGTGCTGAACTGGTTGCAGATGGGATAATTCATACTACACTGGAAGATATTGCCAACCTGCTAGCTGACAGATTCAGCACAAACTCCAGCCCCATATCCCCACCTACCATATCCCAAAGCATAGTTGACACCAGGCCTCTGCCTAGTATCTCTAGAGAACAGGTCATCTCTGCACTCACCAAGGTCAAAAACACTGTCTCAGTAGGACCAGATAACATCCCAGGTTGTTTATAAAACAATCTAAAACAAGACCTAACAGACTGACTTGATGTTCTCTTTAATCATAGCTTGAGTACTGGCGATGCTCCAGCAGAATAGAGAACAGCAATAGTAATTCCCCTTCACAAGGGGGGGGGGGGCATCAACTGACCCTGGGAACTACAGACCCATAAGTCTAACCAGACTCATCTGCAAGGCCATGGTAAGAATTATCATGGACATAATCAAGGAGGACATAGGCAAGCTCCAAATGCTGGACCCAACCCAGTATGGCTTCATTAAGGGTAGATCATGCATGTTAAACCTGGTATAAATCTTTGAGAATGTCATTAATGCCATGGACAAAGGTAACACACTGCACACAGCCTATCATGACCTTACCAAGGCTTTCAACACAATTCCCCACTCTGGAATCACTGAGAAACTCTCCCAGATAGGAATTATAGGAATTAAACCTTATGTTATTAGATGGGAAGCCAATTGGCTGACAGACAAAACACACACTTTCAAAATTGCCAACTCCACCATCAGTCCCATCACCAGTGGAGTACCACAGGGGTCTGTGCTGGGCCCCTTACTGTTTCACATCTATTTCTCAGAAGTCCAGGCCAAAAAAATAGATGGCCTTTGGCTTACCAAGTTCACCAATTACTGCAAATTGGGAGAAATTGGCGAGTCCCTCAATGATTTAAACATATTACAAGAAGGACTAACACAATCAAATGATTGATGTCAAAGCTATGGTCTAAAACCAAACGCAAAAAAATGCATTATTATTCCCTTTGGCAAAACAGCATTCCCTACAAATTATAATATTGACAGCACACCCCTGAGTTCTAAGCCACTGATGACAGACTTGGGAACACAGGTTGACAGCAATCTGAACTTTGACCACCATGTTTCCACAGTGGTAAGGAAAGCCTATGTAGTGCACCTCATAAGCAAGGGCATAGCATCCAGGTCAAGGGATATTATAACTCCACTGTACTCGACCCTCAGCAGACCACTAATATAGAGTATAATGTACCCTTTTGCATGTACCTCACCAGATACCTGCAGCAGCTGAAGAAACCTCAGAGGTTTCTCACTAAGAAAATACAGGCACTCCAAACCATGACATATGTGGACAGCCTGAAAGCCCCATCACTTTACTCTGTATCTTATAGGCTGCTGAGAGGTGACTTGTGGTTGGCCTATAGGGTAATCTCTAATCCTACCTTAATGGAAATACACATCTGCAAGTCAAATGGCACAAGGGTCACTTGCTCTAGGGATCTCAAACTTGTTTGTGACATTAACAAAACATGCTAGAGAGGGACACGTCTCCCAGAGACTGCCACCTTTCTGGAATACTTTTCCTATTCACATAAAAACAGAGCTCCTCACTAACCCTTATCCAAACACAACCTAAAACAGAGCTCCTCACTGACCCTATTCAAACGCAACCTAGATCATTGGATGGGAGACCACATATTCACCCCTGGGGTGGCACCCATGTCCCTCATGGACAGGGATAGACAGTGTTGATCACAGACCCACACAAACTACCCAAAAAGAACAAATGGGGATAGTTTGGATTAACATGGCTAGGCCTGTAAAGGCTCTAGGGACGCTAGCCTAGTAACCTCCTAGGAACCTAAGCTGCAGGCATAGACAGTCTTGATAGTGTTGGCTTACACACTGGGGATTCTCTTTAAGGAATATAATTGGGGTCTAGGTGTAGAGGTGTTCCTGTAATGATGAGTTAGGTCTTAAATAATATATGTGGATGATATCCACAAGGAGGCCTAAAACTTCAGGCTTAGCAGCCATACAACTAACAATCCTAAACAATTAGTAATGTCTTAGAACTAGATTTTTCTTCTGCTTGTCAAGTTTACTGGACACCTTTTCAGATTAAAGGATACTGGAAAAGGGGGATATTTATAAGTTCTTGTGTTGAGCCATGAGGGCTAAAAAAGGAAACCATATCAAAAATATAAAGATAATGTACTTAATTCAGGTATTTTTTGAGAGTGGCAGAAAACAGACCTACAGAAGGCCATTTATCAGGTAGAGGCCCTAAGATTACTATGAAGTTCAAGAAGCAGTTGATTAAATGGTGGAATGCCCTCACACTGCATTACGGGAAATCCAGGACTGATTAGTGGCCAGGTATCAGGAAGGAGAGGATACTGCAATTTCTGTGTTGTGTGCCTTTCTAACTTCTCCAAAGGAATCACAGGAGGACCTGTAGCATGGTGATGCAACAGTGCAGGTAAGTCCCAAGTCATTATACTGTGGATGTACAGAAGCATGCAAGCCAAAAATTCATGGGCCTTACTTGGCTTCCATAGCTTCAGAATAAACAGGGTTAGAAAAAACAAAACTATTACTTCAGTATTGCCACAAAATGCCAAGTATAGAGGAAGTTCTTCAGAAAAAACAAACACCTTTGGCAGGTAACTATAAATCTTTTATTTCAGCACTTAGAACTAGCACCTTGGCTTAAAGCCTTCCAAGGTTCTAAATAATACAAGTTCACTACTTTAACTAAGTATTTTGTATAAACTTTCAGTCACGCCATTAAATAATCAAACATTAATTTCAATAGAAATGGAATAAAAAAACTTTATACCAAACAAGCTTAACTGGGTTAAGCTGGAGTTAAAAATATCTCCACAAGAAAAATTAACACCATGACTATCCTCCAACTTTTGTACTGTGTGGGGTAAAGAAAATGGGAAGATGGTTATAGATATTGGAGACTGCTGGGATGCCCGACAAGGCTGGCACGCTTAGAGAAGTAAAAACTCTAGGAGGTATTTATCTTCAGAACTGCTCATCTGTACCAGACCAGTGATGGGCTGGTTAGCTAGAAATGACTGCTGTTCTTTCTGTCTAGATACACTTAGAAAAGTCTGCCAAGATCTTCAGCTGCTTCCTCCAATGGGAGCTCCTTTCACAGACCTTTGCTGATGATTGGGAAATACAATGGCTCAAAAATAAGTACACCCCTCACATTCAGTGGGGACTACAATTGTTGAAAGAGAGGAGGAATGATGTCTCTATACAGTGGTTAATGATGATAAATGTTAAGTGAAACTTAGCACTTTTGTTGGAAAAATGTTCAGAAAACTATGAAAGCAGAAGAAAATTATGTAAACTGCCACTCTTCCTACCACAGGATGTAGTGAAATGTGGAGTTGATAAGAAGAAAACAACTTTTTTCAGTGGCCCATCCCCTAGAATAGCTTCTTGCTGAGCACTGCAACAGTAATGTCAAGCAAACTAAGAGGAGAATAAATAAAACCTGCCCTTCCATCCAGATTTTGCATGCAGAAGTCTCTTTAGAAAATGTATGAAGAGACCAACCTACTAAAATCAGTGCCCCCTCTACATTTTAGGCAACACACTGAAGAAGGAATAATGAAATCTTGGGCACAAATGTGCTTTATCCATGTATGTTAGTCAGAATTACTCTAAGATGCAATTTAAAAAAGGTAACATGGTGCTGTCTTGCCTAGATCTTCTGAGGAAGTAAATATGGTGACTTGGCACTCAGGAGCAGTGTTTTAACCAACATACGTTTGGCATCAGTTACATTATAAGTGTCAAATTATCATTTTGACAGGTTTCTGAAAACAACAATTTCAATTACATTTGACAGACATGAATGCCGTCTGTGTACTTTGAAAAAACTGGAAAAGTTGAACCATGTGTTTTCTACAATTCAGGGATTATGCCCTAAATTAGTGCAGTGAACTGAAAACGTCTCCACTGTGAGAAACAGTGCAGCCACTGAACTGTAGCAGACTGATAACTATATGTGACAAGCTGCTGGCATGTCACTGCTGAAGCCCCGATCACTTCATGAATCAGATTTGCAACCTAAAAATGAAAACTTAAGAGCAAGATGAAGAAATTGATATGCAGATTTGGGATTATTTGCGCCAGCTACCCTACTAAGTCCAAGAAATTTAGAATATTTGCCTGAAGTGTCTATCTATACAAGTATTTCTATATTCCAGTGAGGCACTAAAAGAGATTGCCTTTGTTGGGCCTGATATGTTGGAGAAGTAAATCTGAAGCCTAAGGAACATGGAAGCATATGTCATGGTCTTACCAGAGGCATATTACATATAAGATGGAGCTGCAAGGGTTACCAGGAAAACTGGTTGGCAAGGAAATGATGTTAAAAAATTAAAATCATCTTAGATTAAAGCACTTGAATTTATTACTAGAGAGGCACAGAGTAAATCTGAAAAAGACAGCAGCTAAAAGGCAAAAGCAATAAAGTACAGTTTTGTACCTACCATAAATGTAGATGTCCGAACTGGATAGCATCTGCAGTCATAACAGCTGGGTTGTCCTGTCGTCAGGCAGCCCGTCAGTCGGCCGGATTCCAAAGTCCGGTCCGCTTCGCTTCATCCGACGCCATCTCTGTTGGACTTCGGGTATAAAGGCATCAGCCAACGCCATTTTCCTCAGTGTTTCTTGCCCCAGATGCCAGAAGCCCTCCTGAAGGCTAAAAATTTTGGATAGATGCCAATGTTTCCAAAAGGATAGAGGTAACCACAAAATAAGCAAGTATGTACATATATACAAACAAATACACCATAAAAGACTCCCCCCCATCAGCTAGCTATTAGGAGGGTAAACACCCTAGGCGTATCTCAGAGGGAAGGAGGGAGGCTGACTGCAGATGCTATCCAGTTCGGACATCTACATTTATGGTAGGTACAAAACTGTACTATGTCCTTCATGGATGCATCTGCAGTCATAACAGCTGGGTAGAATACCATAGCCAACTAGGGGAGGAGGATAAAAGTAGATTATGGTGTGTTTAGGATCCCTTGCAGTACAGCAGTGGCAAACCCTGCTCGGGATCTGGAATATAGAGGCAAATTATAATGCTTGGCAAATGTATGCACGGAGGTCCAAGTAGCCAATAATGTCTTTGGTAGCCACTCCTCGTAAGAAGGCTGTGGTAGTGGCTGTTGCCCTTGTAGAATGAGGTCTTATGTTCTGTGGAATTGGTTTTCCATGGAAGGAGTAACAGAATCGTATGCAATTTCCTATCCATTTGGAGATTGTCTGTTTGGAAATAGCTTTTTCTCTCTTCCTGTTGCATAGGCCACAAAAAGTTGGTCAGTCTTTCTGCTGCTTTTGGTTCTGTCCAAGTAGTAGCGTAGCTGTCTATGTACATCCAAGGTATGCAGTATTCTTTCCCTCTGTTTTGTGGGTTGGGAAAGAAGGTAGGTAGGTGGATTGCCTGGTTTAAAGACACTCTGGATACCACCTTAGGCATAAATGTTGGATTAGTCCTCATGGATACTCTATCTTGGTGGAAGATTAGGAAGGTTGCACTGCCATTAAGGCCTGTAGTTCTGAAACCCTCCTTGCTGAGGTAATTGCCAGTAGGAAAGCAGTTTTCCATGACAGGTGTTGTAAGTCTGCTGTTGCTGCTGGCTCAAAGGGTGATAGTGTCAACTTTTCTAGTGTTTAAGTCCCAAGCTGGTAATGGTGGTTTCTTGGAGGTTTTACATTCTTGATTCCTCTGAGAAATTGTCTGAGCAGAGGGTGTGAAAAACAGGTGGATCAAAGCTGTATTCTGCTGAAATAGCTGATGCATGTATCTTGATGGAGGAGTAGGACAGGCCTGAATGGAGAAGTTCGCCAGATACTCCAGGATGTTAAGCATATCTATGTTTGACACATCTTTTCCTCTTTCAGAACTCCAACTGACAAACCTTTTCCATTTTCCTTCCTTCTTGTTGAAGGTCTGCTTCAAGAATAATGTCTTTAACTCTTTGGGAAAGTTCTTGATTAGCTGCTGCTATGTGATGTTCCATGCAGTCAGTTGTAAGGTTTTCAGGTTTGGATGTATGGTGCTGTAGTTGTTCTGAGTTAGCATCAAAGGCATCAGGGTATTGGCCACATATTGTTCGAGACAAGCTCCTTAGTAGTGGATACCAGTGTTGTCTTGGCCAGTTTGGAGCTATCAGGATTATCCTTGGATGTTCTTCCTTGATTTTAGGAGTACTTGTGTATCAAGGAGAGGTGGGAATGCATAAACTGTTAGGCCCTTCCAGCTGAAGGAGGCGCTAATCCACTTTCCATGCTAGTGGGTGAAATGTCCTTGTGCAGAATTTTTGAGTTGGTGATTGTGAGGAGATGCAAATAGATCTATCTGAGGCATTCCCACTTCTTTGTAATGGTCCTGAAGATGTCCGTGCAGGTGCCATTCGTGAGCATCTGATGTGGTCCTGCTTAAAATGTCCGCTAGAGTATTTTCTTTTCCTGGTACAAATCTTGCTTGCAGCTGGATGTTGTAGCTGAGTGCCAGGGTCCACAGTTCCAAAGTCATTCTGCATAGGGGTATGAATGAGTGCCTCCCTGTTTGTTGATGTACCACATGACTGTGGTGTTGTCTGTCCTTATCAACAGCTGGCCCTCTTTGAGAAATGGTCTGAACTTTTGGATAGCCAGTTTTACAGCCAGCATTTCTTTTAGGTTGATGTGCAGGTGAAGTTGATCCTGAGTCCACAATCCTTGCACGCATTTGTCCAGCATGTGGGCCCCCATCCTAGGTCTGAAGCATCTGTTGTAATGCTCTGGCTTGTAAACCTTGACAACTCTGAAAGGGAAGGCCTGGGTTGGACCGGCATGCCTGGGCCCACCATAGGAACTCCTGTTTTAAGCATGGAATTAGTGGGATTTCTGTTTCGAGGCTGTGCCTGTGTTGGGACCATAAATTCTAGGTACCACTGTAGTTTTCTCATATGTAGTCTGGCAAATGGAACCAAAATTATGCATGATGCCATGAAGCCCAAGGCCTGCAGAACTTTTCTTGCTGTTAATTTGTTCAGCTTTGTTAGTGACAAGAAGTAAAGAGGAGTTCTTTTTGTTTTTGTAGTTAGGAATGCCATTTGTCTCACTGTGTCCAATTCCGCCCCAAGAATGTCCTTGTTTGGGATGGTATCAGTCTTGACTTTTGTAGATTGACTGTGTATCCCAGTGCTTGTAGCAAGTAAATGACCCTTTGCAAATCTGTTGTCAACTTGCTTTGTTGTCCCCTTGTAGCAGGCAGTCGTCCAGGTATGGGTAAATATGAATTCCTGTAGTCTGCAGTATCGATTACTGATGCCAGGCATTTTGTGAATATGATAGTGCTCTGATCCTGCAAGAAATCTGAGGTATCTTCTGCAGATTGGTCGAATAGCAGGTATGCCTCCTTGAGATCTAGAGTTACCAGCCAACACTCCTTGCCCAGCATGGGAAGAAGTTGCTGTAGGGTCAGCATTTTGAATTTTGGGACAATGATGTATGTATTCAAGGTGGACAGGTCGAGAATTGGTCTCCAACTTTTTCTTTCTTGGAACTAGGAACAGAACCCCTTTCCTTGCTCTGCTGCAGGCACTTTTCCACAGCTCTCATGTTTGCTAACTCCATTATCTGTTGTAAAGCTTCTGTTTTTGATTTGGAGGTAGATTTGGCATTCCTCTTTGACTGGTATAGTGTGGAAGTGGAATCGGTAACCTTGATGTAGCAGAATCCACTTGTCTTTGTTATGTGGTCCCAGTTCTTTGCAAATAAAGTTAACCTTCCGCCTAGTGGAGCTGCTATTTGCTCCCTGGTAGGCGGTTTTAGGAGTAAGTCACTGTGGCTGTGTTGAAGTAGAGGCAGTGGCTGTGTCTGTGCCTCTGTTGTTACCTTGCCACTGGGCACTTCCTCTGGTTTGGTTTCTGCCTCTGGAACGTCTATTCCTGCCCTTTGAAATCTTGTGGAGTCAGGAAAGGACCAATTGGGTTGAACCTGCAGGAAATCTTTAACAGTTTGAACTGATTCTTCATAACCTGCTGGGCAGGTGCACCAAACAAACTTGTCTTATCCATAGGAGCATCTAACAATTTAGCTTTAACATGATCTGGTAGAGCTTGCTCCTTTAGCCATGCATGCCTTCTTATCACTGTGCCAGTGCATCATAGCCACATTTTAAGGAATGGTTACTAACCTGTTGTATGTTATTTACCATTTCTAATACATATTTCTTGTCAAGAGCTTCATCAGTGGTTAATTTTTTAGTTAACTGATCAAGCATAAACTCTTGGTATTGAATCATGTGAAACTGGCAGTTTAAAGCTCTAGCTGAGAGAGTAGCTGAAGTGTATACTTTTACCCCATCTGTCTAATGCCCTTGCTTCCCTTTCTTTTAGCTATGGTCTGCCTTGGAGATAGTTTCTGGGTCTGCAGGGGGCCTTGTAAAGGTGGTGATGAGTGTCAGGCACCCTGTAAAATCTGTCTGGTTTGGGGGTAATGAGTCTGGAGCAGAGCAGACATCATTAAAAGCGTCATCTACCACAGAAAGAACAGGAGGTATAGCTAAGGGCCTGTGCTGTGGAAGGTGCAGAAAGGTTCTAAGTCTTTTGCATGCAAGGTTTGGAGAATTCTTCTGAGGAAGCAGCTGGAATGGAATCTTCAGCATCAGAATCCTCAAAATTAGAGAAAGGGGCCTCTGGCTGGTCAGTAATGTCTGATTCATCTGCAGAATCATCAGAGGACACTGGCTCAGGGGCTCTGCCCTAGGTCTCTTATCTGGGGCTGAGAGGCCCTGTCTGGGTGAGGTTGAGATCCTCTAGAAATCAAATCTTCTGCCAAGGTGAGCATTTGAGAACTAGAAGAGGGCCTGGTTGAGGGTGGTTTAACAGGCACTGATTTGGTAGACTTGGCTGCTTTAGGGCGAGGCCTTAATGGACATGGCTGCTGGAGGCCTAGCAGCACCACGTGCTGGGGGTAGAGACATCCAGGGAATGGTGTCTGATAAGTCAGTGGGTAAAGTTTCAGAGGCCGATTCAAGAATTGTAGCAGGGGCCTCAAGTGTAGAGATAGATTCGCTGTACCTAGATCAGTTTTCGCGTGGTTTCAGCTTTGGCAGAAAGTGTAGTCGGAGGTTCCGGCGACATAATGTAAGCAAAGTCAGAACCGAAAACTGTTCTGCAACTCCGGTTGAAGGAAGCACAGGCGAACAGGCTGCTGGGCTGGGCCTAAACAAGGCAGACAGTAAGAATGGAAATCTTTATGAAGTATTTGTTTCCCACAGGTTAAACAATTATTAACTTTTTCTGACATCGGCTGAGGCAAGAAAGAGTCCCCAACGGGTACTTTAGGCTTTAGAAGCTTGTGAAAAATCTCTGGATCCGGACGGCACTTGCTACAGCAACAGCTTTCGGTTTCGGCACCGCAAGAGAAGAGAAAGGAAAATGGCGCCGGGCCGATGCCTTTAAGTCCAACAGAGATGACGCCGGATGAAGAGCCATCAGGACCCGACTTTGGAATCCGGCCGACGACAGGACAACCCAGCTGTTATGACTGCAGATGCATCCATGAAGGACATCTGGAAAACGGGAAGCCTGATTCAACACTTACAAGTGTTGAGGTGATGAGAAATGTAGATGAGGAAGAGGAGAAAGAAAGATTGAGCAAAATATGTACTATATATTTACATTTAGATATCTGCTGTAGGTATACAAATAAAAAAAAATCACAAAAAAATCAGATGCAAAGTATGCCATGTTATTTAGTTTACTGTACTGAAGGACAGTTATTATTTCTATTCTAAATCTCAAGATCAGGAGAAAGGGCTAAAGGGTAGGGTTGATTGTCCAAACTGACAATCTTCCTCATATCAAAATAGTATCCTCGATGAATTTCAAAAGGAAATTGCTTTCATGTGTAGACATTAAAAGGAAAAAATATAAATGCATTTGAGGTAATTCATGGTCTTTAACCGGTTACTAAATTTTATTTGGGTTGTTAATGTTTCATGATTCACATCTCATTTCAAAATCAAGTGTGCCATTAATAACGGATGAGGAAACCAATACATGTGTCATGCGTAAAGATGTAGAGCTTGATTAAGATGATAATTTGATTTATTTTATACTGTACAATGATGACCAATAATGTTGCCTTTTTTAACTTTTAATGTATGTTCAGTATAATAAGTTTGTGCAAGTTGACTGCATATTTATTTTTCTGGTGCTGAAATATGTAACAAATTAGATATTTTTTAAAAAAACGTAAATTTTAAAAGTGTAAAGCAGCACACTTTCTTTATGCTGATTTGCATTATGCCACATGCCATTAAAGTGAAATAGTGTAATTTATACATGGCTTATACATGATTTATACAAGTACCATCATGGTCTATAAATTAGAGCAAATGATTTAAAATGTTGTGCTTCAAAATAAAGTGGGATGAAAATGAGTATTTTGCAATGCTGTCACAGGAAATGCCAGATTCAAATTGCAAGAGTTGCCCTACCCTGCTGCAGCCAACCACTGTATTACTGTAAGGACTACAAAGCAGTGTGGTCCCAGCAGTCCCGTGATCCCTCTCCTGCACCCTGGACAATGCACCATTGTGTAGCGATGTTAACTTAGAGGAAAAAAAAAGTCAAGATACACATGTAGTCATTTCCTCAGTAAATGCCCACCATTCCTGCATCTGTTTCCCACAATCTTTTGCACTTAGCTTGTTCCCTATGCAATATGCAACATATTTGTACTGCCGTGACACAGATGCACACAGTGCATGTTTCTGAAACAAAGGCTGGATTGCCATATTAGGCGAAGCAAAAATTTGAAGTTTAGCCATATAATTAAGAAGAGAAGATGCAACATAAAGGGGTCTTCCACAAGGTCACTATTCTTGATGCTGCACTGATCATTACCCAAGCACAGCATACCACTAATATTCAGCACAATGCCTGGGCTGCATGAACCTTCTTTATAAATTCGAGACAGTATGTATCCTTTGTTTCTGTAGACGCAATGTCAAAAATTTAGTGTGCTTTTCTGTTTTTTTTTTTTTTTAATATTTGCAGTCATTGTTTGCACTTAATTTTGGTTACCTGTCCAATCACTAACTTAGCAAACAAGTAGAAAAAAAAAAGTTTTAAATTTATGATTTAGATTTTCTGCCCTTCCTTAGCTTTGTTCCAATCCCTTATTTTATTTATAACTTAATATTTTCTCTATGCTTGTTACAAGTTCTTTTATTGTATGCTTTAAGTTCTCATCCCATCCACATGGTGGTGAATGTGCAATGCCATCACCACAGAGACCATCACACCTCCTTATGCACTAGAACACTTCTGTTCACCTGTTGTGACAGGCTACCCAGTTCACAGATTGGTGAGCCAAACACGCTCTTGTGGACCACACCCAAATGTCACTTCTGCTTCAAGAAACTGTAGCACAGGGAGGCCCTCTTCTACACCATCGCTCAAAGAACACACACGCCCATCCATACCATGCAAGTTCCAGCAGACGTCCATGCTGCTAACAGACCATGGAATATGCGAGTCCTGGTATTGGATTTCTCTACACCAACAGACCCGGCTATTGAGATGCAACTGTAAAATTCCACTGTTGTTGGAAGACTGTAAATCCATTCTGCAGTAAATTGTTATATGTCACCGCTCTTTCACATTGTTGTACATAGTTGGATACATATATTTCATATATTTTTTTTCTTTCCTTGTACTCTGGCAAAATATTAGACTGGATGACATTATTTTTATACAAAACTTTGTACTTTGTAAGAAGATTCCTTTGACCAGTCCACCTACCAGTCTAAAAATTAAATTAAAAAAATGAAAGTTTCAGTGGGAATGTAGTCTGTACAATGTTTTTATAAAGGGCTACCAAGCAGTTTCAGTATCATCCTCACAGTATATCCCATTTCTTATAGTAACATATTCTGCAACACAGTGAAACTACCACCAATAGAACCAAAACATACAATGAATGCTGGACACGGACTTTGAAGGGAAAAAATAAATAAGTAAATAAAACACTTTGAGAAGTGAAAAGCAAATTATGAGGCAGATTGCCAGTATTTAATTTATATTCCATACCAACAAGGTCTAGCAGGCAGTTCCAAGTACAAAAAAAAAAAAAAAGTTTCAATATTTCATTATTTAAAAATCTCCTAGTATTAAACCACTGCTTAAAATATATCCCATAAATGGAAATCACTGCATTGCATCCTATCTTTTGAAGCATAATGTGCTAGCATACCTCTTAACCATTAAGTGCAAGAAATCCGGACAAAGGCAAAAATAATGACAGGGAAAAGGCCCAAAAATAGGGACATGTTTTAAATATTCTCTTATAAACTTAGAAACTTAATATACTAAAATGTTTTGCATTAGCATGCATTTTCTGAAGGATATGAAGTCTTAAGTCTGAAACTCAAATGTCTGTTATTATTTATTGACTTCAATCCTCAAGGATTTGCCAGAAAAACATACATTTTATTTTTATGAGGGATAGACCAAAAATAACAGAGGAAGGCTGGCATAATGGTTAAGATATTTGCCTAACAACCACAAGGTGAATGGTTTGATTCTCACATAAGTTAAATGGCTAGGCTTAAAATGGCCCACAAGGGCAGTTAGCCTAGTACTAATCTATGAACAGGTAAAATCTGGACATTCTGCAAAAATCTGGACATTTGAGAGGAATGTGTGGTACTATATGTTCTAGAGGTTAAAATTAGAACAGTAGTGAAGGCACAGCTTAAAATTTCCTGTGGAGAATATATGCTACTGCTTTTGTGCGTGTGTGTTGAACAAAAGTTCCATTTATGGTACTCATTTTCAGAGTTCTAATGCACTAATGGTAAACACTTGACTGTAAATTTTGAAGTACATTCTACACTGTGTAACAGTCTAAAGGACATATAACTGCCTTAGGGTTAACTGCATTTCTATTCTTGCATTCTCGCACCATTGTTAAAAAACTAGCCCCGTTACCATTCTATGTTTACAGCTTGAATTTCTTCTCCTGAGCTTTTAAAGTTTAGCTGATGGTTCCAATTACATTTCTATAGTCTATAAAAATTAAAAGGTTTCTTCTATTATTAGCCCTACAGCAATAAAATCACAAAAAGTGTTTTATACAGAAAGAAAAGGTGTCAGAATTGCAAAAGTTATAAGTGAGCTTTGAAATAGCCCAATAGTTTGACAAAAACAAAGACTGCAACATTAAATAAGAGTTGTAGTAGCTAATTTGTGTTTATCGGCAGTAGGGCTGCAAATCTGTTAGAAGCACTAGCAAAATGAAAATACAGGAAAATGAAAGAACATTTAATTTCAGTAATTATACAGTACTGTGCAAAACTGTTTCAAATCCATACACATTGATTAACTCTTAGAAAATCTTGTTCACAGCAGACAGTTGGGAACTGACTGTTGCCAACTGGAGTGTGGTTTGTGAAGTTACTCGAGTTTACATAACCGTGACAAAGGACTACATACAAGTACTATAAACCCAGTTTTCATGGCATTACTGACCACTGCTCTGTGTGCTTAGGTTCATAGGTTCATACTAGGCTATCTGCCCTAGGGCATTTATAAGCCTAGCCAGAGTGTGTTTGGCTTTCGCCACCCATTTTAAATTAATTTTGCTATGCCCTTTTTCGAGGTTAGTGTACTGTGCCTCTGTCTAACAGTGACACAGAAGTGATATCCGGGGTAAACCTATGATCTCCCATCCACTCATCAAGATTCCTCTTGAAGAGAGTCAATGAGGGACTCTGCCTAACCTGGACTGGGATTTTATTCCAGAGTGAAGGTAGCCTCTGGGTTATGAATCTGTCCCTCCAGCATGTCCCATTTATTTCAGTGCTGAGGTTCAAGTCTCTCGAGCGCGTAGCTCGATGGGATTTGGATTTTCTGAGGTGCAGCATGTCCATTAATTCCGGATGGACATGGCTTTATACGTCAGGCACAGATCGCCTCTGAGCAGGCGGTATGCCACTGAGTAGAGCTGGAGTTTCTTTAACCGGGCAGCAAATGGCATCTGTTTGAGCCCTTTGATCCTCTTGGTGAGGTACTTTTGGGGTCTTTCCAGTCGCTGCAGGTGTCTGGTAAGGTACATCCCAAAAGGGGCATTGTACTCAACTATGGGCCTGATGAGGGATGAGTAAAGAGGCACAATGACCTCCCCTGATCTAGATGTGAATCCCTTCATGATTAGGTGGGCTATATAAAATGTTCTTCTAACCACTTTGGCCACGTGGTTGTCAAATGAGAGATTGCTATCAACTTGGGTCCCCAGGTCCCTAATTACTTCTTCTGTACTTAATGGATTACCACCTATGTGGTAATTTGTGGGCACTTTGTTTTTGCCAAAGGGGATGACTATACACTTTTTGGCGTTTAGCTTGAGGCCATGGCTCTGGCACCAGTTGTCTGTTTCTATGAGGCCCTTTTGGAGGATGCTTGTGTCGGCTGGAGAGTTGATTATGGCGCCCAGTTTGCAGTCATCTGCAAACTTGGTCAGCCACAGTCCTTCCGTGTTGGCCTGTACCTCTGAGAAATATATACTGAACAAGAGAGGTCCCAGGACTGAGCCTTGTGGGAAGCCACTTGTAACTGGTTTGGAGTCTGACATGGCTCCAGCAATTCTAACCATGTGGGTTCTGTCCTTGAGCCAGTTTGCAACCCATCTAGTGACATAGGGGTTTATATTTAAGCTGGTGAGCTTATCTATAATGCCAGAGAGGGGTATTGTATCGAAGGCTTTTGCGAGGTCCAGGTAGGCTGTGTGGACCACCTTCCCCTCGTCAATGGCCTTGGTGACTGTTTCAAATAAATCGACCAGGTTTAAGAGGCAGGATCTGCCCTTAACAAAGCCAGACTGGGTAAAATCCAGTGTCTGTAGGTCCCCAATATCTTTATTTATGAGGTCCATGATGATCCTTTCCATAGCTTTGCAGACCAAGCTAGTCAGGCTTATGGGGCGATAGTTTCCAGGATCCATTGAGGCACCACCTTTGTGGAGAGGGACCACTGTTGCTGTACGCCATTCTTTGGGTACATATCCTGTAGTAAGGCTGAGATTGAATAGTAGTTTTATGTTTGGGTTTAGCTCTTCTTGGAGTTCATGTAAGACGCACCCCGGGACACAGTCTGGTCCCATTGATGCTGTGTTTTGTGCTTCCCATGTGCTTCACATATGGGAGCCTGGCATACCTCTCAGCTGTCCAGAATTTCACATTCTGTCCAGATTTTTGCCTCATACATTTGGTCTATTCCTCATAAAATTTGTAGTTTTCTGGCAAATTAATAAGGATTGAAGCCACTAAATAATGATAGACGTTTTAGTTTCAGACTTCATATCCTTCTGGAAAATGAATACTAAAGCAAACCCTGTTACTCAAGCACCTTTGTGTGTTTAAAAGAGCAATAATTAAAATCTGTTCCTGATTTGGAGGCCTTGTTTCCCACATTATTTTTGGCTTTTGTCCAGAATTCTTGGACTAAACAGGTTGAGAGGTATGGCATGCAACTATACAGAACATTTTAATTTAGATTTTCAAAAGGTTCTGATTGAAACTGAAGCTAGTACCTTTCTCTTTGTCCTGATAAAGCAAGAACAAAAATGTGTTGGAGATTTAAGCAACTTGACATGCAAAGTATCTGACTTGTAAAATTCCATTTTCCCAAGATAGAAGAGGAGTAATTATTTGACTTCTAAACATTCATTAGAGATAGACTATTGATGTAAAAAAGACATTAAGAAAAAACATGTTCTTTCTTTTTTTATTTCTAAGAGATATCTGTTAGTATTGCTGCTTATATTAACATACTCAGATATGCCCCTTTCAAGAGCAGCATTTTATCCTGCAAAACAGAGGGCTCCTTTTATGTATTCCAACTTCCAAGTTAAGTGTAACAACTCAGTTGAAATGTAGAAATGCAATTGTCATGCAAAATTCTGATTATAACATTTCCACCTGTGATTGCCTACAGCGGAATATTCAATAAGTCACTTATATATACATTTCTGTTAAAAGCAAAGATGTTAAAACTTTGATCAGCATGAATTTCTTTCTACTAGTAGTGCCACGTATTAAGAAAATGGCAACAAGCGAAAGTGGTTACATTCTTTTTTTACACCGTGTGGCTTTGCATGGCCAATCCACTGACACATCTTTGGCCAATAAAAGTGAATAGGATCTTTCCTAGGGTCTAGTCTAGGAGTATCATAACAGTTCAGACAGAAAATGCTGAACTCCTGAAACATCATATTTTTAGCTAAAAGCCACTGAAGGTAAAATGACACATCTCATTCACACACCATCAGCCTTTCTTCTCAGTGTTAGACAAAAGCATTGTACCTTTCTTTGACAGCACATATGCAAGTAAATGACAACAGGAACATCAAACTTTGATAGCATTTTCTCTAGCAAGTCCTCAAAGCACCAGCTCCACTTCTATCACACTTTTGAGACATCAGCATCTTCAGTTACTATATTTCCAATGTTTTTCAGAAAGTTTTATTTTCACTTTTCTTGGAAAATACACATATAGTACAGTTTTGTACCTACCATAAATGTAGATGTCCGAACTGGATAGCATCTGCAGTCATAACAAATGGGGTTGTCCTGTCGTCAAGCAGCCCTTCGGTCGGCCGGATTCCAAAGTCTGGGTCCGGCTTCGGCTGATGTCGCACTCCACCCGACGTCATCTCTGCTGGTCTTCGGGTATAAAGACATCAGCCGACGCCATTTTCTTCAGTGTTTCTTGCCCCAGATGCCAATTGCCCTCTTGGAAAGCTAAATTTTGGATAAATGCCAATGTTTCCAAAATAGTAGAAGGCAAACACAAAAATAAACATGTATGTACATATATACAAACAAATACACCATAAGAGACTCCCCCCCCCCAGCTAGCTATTAGGAGGGTAAATACCCTAGGAGTACCGCAGAGGGAAGGAGGGAGGTAATCCTGACTGCAGATGCTATCCAGTTCGGACATCTACATTTATGGTAGGTACAAAACTGTACTATGTCCTTCATGGATGCATCTGCAGTCATAATAAATGGGAAGAATACCATAGCCAAACTAGGCTTGGAGGAATACTAATTATGGTGTAGTCAGGATCCCTTGCAGTACAGCAGTGGCAAACCCTGCTCGGGATCTAGAATATAGAGGTAAATTATAATGCTTGGCAAATGTATGCACGGAGGTCCAAGTAGCCGCCTCAATAATGTCCTTGGTTGCCACTCCTAAGAAAGCTGTGGTAGTGGCTGTAGCCCTTGTAGAATGAGGTCTTATGTTCTGTGGAATTGGTTTTCCATGGTAGGAGTAACAGAATCTTATGCAATTTCCTATCCATTTGGAGATTGTCTGTTTGGAAATTGCTTTTCCTTCCCTTCCTGTTGCATAGGCTACAAAGAGCTGGTCAGTTTTCTGTTACCTTTGGTTCTGTCCAGGTAGTAGCGAACTGTCTATGTACATCCAAGGTATGCATTATTCTTTCACCTCTGTTTTGTGGATTGGGAAAGAAGGTAGGTAGGTGGATTGCCTGGTTTAAAGACACTCTGGATACCACCTTAGGCATAAATGTAGGATTAGTTCTCATGGACACCCTATCTTGATGGAAGATTAGGAAGGGTTGCACTGCCATTAAGGCCTGTAGTTCCAAAACCCTCCTTGCTGAAGTAATAGCCAGTAGGAAAGCAGTTTTCCATGACAGGTGTTGTAGATCTGCTGTTGCTGCTGGTTCAAACGGAGGGAGTGTCAACTTTTCTAGTACAAAATTCAAGTCCCATGCTGGTAATGGTGGTTTCCTAGGAGGTTTTACATTCTTGATCCCTCTGAGGAACTGCCTGAGTAGAGGATGTGAAAAGACAGGAGGATCAAAGCTGTATTCTGCTGAAATAGCTGATGCATGTATCTTGATGGAGGAATAGGACAGGCCTGTATGAAGAAGCTCTGCCAAGTACTCCAGAATGTTAGCAATATCTATGTTCGACACATCTTTTCCTCTTTCAGTACTCCAAATGACGAACCTTTTCCATTTTCCTGCATAGTTCCTTCTTGTTGAAGGTCTGCGGGCTTCAAGGATAATGTCTTTAACCCTTTGTGAAAGGTCTGGGTTAGTTACTGCTATGTGATGTTCCAGGCAGTCAGTTGCAAGGTTTTTAGGTTTGGATGTATGATGCTGTGGTTGTTCTGAGTTAACATCAGAGGCATCAGGGGTATTGACCACATTTTCTCCTGAGACATGGTCCTCAGCAATGGGTACCAGTGTTGTCTTGGCCAGTTCGGCGCTATCAGAATTATCCTTGGACGTTCCTCTTTGATTTTCAGTAGTACCTTGTGCATCAAGGGAAGAGGTGGAAATGCATATGCTGTCAGGCCTTTCCAGCTGAAGGATAGAGAGTCCACCTTCCATGCAAGTGGGTGGAATGTCCTTGTGCAGAATTTTTTGAGCTGGTGATTTTGTGGGGTAGCGAATAGATCTATTTGTGGCATTCCCCATTTCTTTGTGATGGTCTTGAAGATGTCGGTGTAGCATCCATTCGTGAGCATCCGAGGTGGTTCTGCTTAAAATGTCTGCTAGGGTGTTCTCTTTCCGGTACAAATATTGCCTGTAACTGGATGTTGTAGCTGAGAGCCAGATTCCAAAGGTCCAAAGTCATTCTGCATAGGGGGTAAGAATGAGTGCCTCCCTGTTTGTTGATGTACCACATGACTGTGGTGTTGTCTGTCCTTATCATCAAATGACCTTCTTTGAGGAATGGTCTGAATTTTAGGATTGCCAGTTTCACTGCCAGCATTTCTTTTTGGTTTATGTGCAGGTGCAGCTGGTCCTGAGTCCACAGTCCTTGTAACGCATTTGTCCATCATGTGTGCCCCCATCCTAGGTCTGAGGCATCCGTTGTGATGGTTTGGTTTGCTCGAAAGTTGTGGAAGGGTAAGCCTGGGTTTGACTGGCATGCCCGAGCCCACCATAGGAACTCCTGTTTTAAGCATGGGATTAGTGGTATTTCTGTTTCTAAGCTGTGCCTGTGTTGAGACCATAAATTCTTTAGATACCACTGTAACTTTCTCATATGCAGTCTGGCATGTGGGACCAAGATTATGCATGATGCCATGAAGCCCAAGGCCTGCAGAACTTTCCTTGCTGTTAGTTTGTTCTGTTTTGTTAATGCCAAGAAGTAAAGAGGGAGTTCTTTTTGTTTTTCTGCAGTTAGGAATGCCATCTGCTTTACTGTGTCCAATTCCGCGCCCAAGAAAGTTCTTGTCTGGGATGGTGTCAGCCTTGACTTTTGTAAATTGACTGTGTATCCCAGGGCTTGAAGCAAGTAAATGACCCTTTGTAAATCTGTTGTCAGCTTGCTTTTGTTGTCCGCTTGTAACAGGAAGTCGTCCAGGTATGGATAAATTTGGATTCCCTGTACTCTGCAGTGAGCGATTACTGATGCCAGACATTTTGTGAATACTCTGGGCACAGTAGATAAGCCAAAGGGCAATGCTGAGAATTGATAATGCTCTGATCCTGCAAGAAATCTGAGGTATCTTCTGCAATTTGGTCGAATGGGGACGTGCAGGTATGCCTCCTTGAGATCTAGAGTTACCAGCCAACACTCCTTGCCCAGCATGGGAAGAAGTTGCTGTAGGGTCAGCATTTTGAATTTTGGGACAATGATGTATGTGTTTAAGATGGACAGGTCGAGAATAGGTCTCCAGTTTTTCTCTTTTCTTGGTACTAGGAAGAGTCTGGAGTAGAATCCTTTGCCCTGTTCTGTTATTGGTACCCTTTCCACAGCTCTCATCTTTATTAATTCCGCTATCTGATGCAGGGCTTCTATTTTTTGATTTGGGGGCAGGTTTGGCATTCCTCTTTTTACTGGTAAAGTGTGGAAGTGGAACCGGTAGCCTTGGTCTATGGTTTGCAAAATCCACTTGTCTTTTGTAATATAGTGCCAATTTTTCGAGAATAAGGCTAACTTTCCGCCTAATGGTGCTGCTATTTGCTCCTGGTAAGCGGAGTCAGAGCCAAGTCACTGTGATTGTCCTGTTGCAGTGGCAGTGGTTGTGTCTGTGCCTCGGTTATTGCCTTGCCACTGTCGTCCTCTGTAGGCACCTCCTCTGGATTGATTTCTGCCTCGAGCGCCTGTTCCTGCCCCTTTGTGATCTTGTGGAGTCAGGAAAGGACCAATTTTTGGCAGGCCAGTTCCTGCTAAACCTTGGGGGCTGAACCTGTAGGAAATCTTTAACTGTTTGTACAGATTTTGCCTTCTCTTCCATTTTCTTCATTACCTGCTGGGCAGGTTCCCAAATAGACTGGCCTTATCCATAGGAGCATCCAATAGCTTAGCTTTAACATGATCCGAGACCTGTTCTTTCAACCATGCATGCCTTCTTATAACTGTGCCAGTCATGGCTGATCTAAATGAAGCCTCCAGTGCATCATAGCCACATTTTAAAGAATGGTTACTAACCTGTTGGATGTTATTCACCATTTCTAATACATATTTCTTATCTAAAGATTCATCAGAGGACAGCTTTTTAATTAACTGATCAAGCATAAACTCTTGGTATTGGATCATGTGAAACTGACAGTTTAAAGCTCTAGCTGAGAGAGTAGCAGAGGTGTAGACTTTTTCCCCATCTCTAAGGACCTGGATTCCCTTTCAGAGGAATAGGGTTTTTGCTGTGGTCGAGGCTACTGCCTTAGGCCCCTGGGATATAGTTTCGGGTCTGCAAGTGGGGCCTTGTATAGGTGGTGATGAGTGTCTGGCACCCTGTAAAATCTATCTGGTTTGGCAGGGCTGGAGGTAAAGAATCAGGTGCAGTGCAGACATCATTAAATGCATCGTCCACAACAGATAGGACAGGAGGTATAGCTAAGGGCCTATGTTGTGGTAAGTGCAGAAAAGTCCTAAGCCTTTTTCTTGAATCTGAGAAATCTTGTCCCTGCCATTGGAATTGTTCTCTCATGGCATGTAAGGTTTCCCCAAAGGAGAATTCCTCTGGTGGAGAGGCAGCTGAAATGGATTCTTCAGCATCTGAATCTTCATAATTGGAGAAAGGAGCCTCTGGCTGGTCTGTAATGTCTGAGTCATCCGCAGAATCATCAGAGGACACAGGCTCGGGGGGCTCTGCTCTAGGTCTCCTTTCTGGGGGCTGAGAGGCCCTGTCTGGGTGAGATTGGGATCCCCTAATTAAGGATATTAAATCTTCTGCCAGAGTAAGCATTTGTGAACTAGAAGTGGGCCTGAGTGAGGGTGGTTTAACAGGCACTGATTTAGCTGATTTGGCTGCTTTAGCCCTGGCAAAGGCCTTAATAGACATGGCTGCAGGAGGCCTAGCAGCACCACATGCTGGGGTAGAGATATCCAAGGTGATGGTGTCTGATAGATCAGTAGGTACCACAGTTGTAGGCAAAATTTCTGAGGCTAGTTCACGTAAGGTAGCAGGAGCCTCAGTAGTAGTCATGGATTCGGCTGTAGATTGACCAGTTTTCTCGGTTTCGGCTGAAACCGAGACACTCGCGGCTTGCTTAACCGTGGTTTCGGCCGAAACCGCGGACCGCGAGTGTCGGTCTTTTTCTTTGCGTTTTAACAATTTGGGTAGTCGGAGGATCCGACGGCATAATGTACGCAAAATCTGAGCCGAAAAACTGTTCAGCAAACTCCGACCGATGCCTAAGCGTTCGTCGGTTGAAGGAAGCACAGGCCGAACAGGCTGCTACGTCGTGGTCTGGGCCTAAGCAAGGCAAACAGTAAGAGTGGAAATCTTTATGAGGTATTTGTTTCCCACAAGTTAAACAGTTATTGACTTTTTCTGACATCGGCTGAGGCAAGAAAGAGTCCCCAACGGGGTACTTAGCTTTTTAGAAGTCTTCGGTAGTAGTAATCTCTGGATCTGACCGACCGGCACTTGCGAACAGCTTCTGCTTGGTATGCGGCAAGAAAGACTGAAGAAAATGGCGTCGGCTGATGCCTTTATACCCGAAGACCAGCAGAGATGACGTCGGGTGGAGTGCGACATCAGCCGAAGCCGGACCCAGACTTTGGAATCCGGCCGACCGAAGGGCTGCCTGACGACAGGACATCCCCATTTGTTATGACTGCAGATGCATCCATGAAGGACATCTTCAGAAATCATGTTCTTTTTAATATTGTTACATTCTGCATTCTGGCACTTTAACTACTCAATCATTGAGAATACTGGAATGAAGAAATAGTTCAAAAAGAAAAACTCATAACTGGAAAATCCAAGCTTTTTATACATCTCGATCTCATGGACAGAATATTGTTTGTAACTACCAATCTTAAGGCAATACAAACAGACAAAGATGATAAATTCATAAAAAAATGCAGAAGCCTTTACTATGACCATACAAAGTCATATCAAAGTGAACTAAAAAAAGTTATGTATTTAACATAACATTCCATTTGTGTTGTCCATTTTCATTCTTCCTCAACTACTTGATTTGGACCCGATCCTCAGATCAGACTCGGACATTACTATAGCTCATGGCCACAAAAAGCTCTCAAGCTCCTCCCTACCCATAATGCGTCAACCTCTAACTTACCTCAGATCTTGTTTGCTACATGACACAAAGTAAGAAATATTAATATAATATCCCTGACAGAAAAAAAGCCATTATCTGGAGCTCAACGTAAGGCACAGTGGTGTGCTTATAATCTCTCTCCCTTCCAGAAGTCCATCTTGACAAAGGATGGGGTTGATAGGTGGAAAGTTGAGTAACAATGAAAATGCCAATCAGTAACTGACAAATAAAATAAACCCTCTGAAAAAAGCAGCAGAGAGAGGGAAAATTCCACCAATTCCACTTTATTCATCAGTAACAAATGGATTGAGTGCTTTCATAAGCTTGTAACGCAACTTCATCAGAATCCAAGTTCCATCTAAAAAAATCAGTTTAAATACCCTAGGATTCAGTCAATTATTTAATTAAACACCCACCCTAATTAACCCTTAAAGACTCAGTAAAAAATTAATTTAAACATATATCGTGTTTGCTCCACATGAATTCTTAAAACAATATTAAGTTAATATACTAAACATTTTTTATATAAACACTATTAAAATACACTATCAGTATAAATATAAGTGTCTAAAAACTTGTATATGTAAAATATATATACGTCACATTTAAACATATGATTTGAGTCTAAGCACACTAGCTATCGAAATACTCATTCAAGCCAGGGGGAACAGTGGCATTTAACCTTAGTTGCCAAAGCAACTCCTTATACTCAATAAGATCGACCCACGGTCCTCCCCCCAATATTGCTTGTAAACTGTATTAAGCCCCAAAAATAAAAAACTGTGGTCAGGAAAATTCTTCAAATGACAATAGAGGGAATTACTAACTTTTTTATTTTTTATGTCATTTAAATGTTTGTAAATTCTCTCTCTGAATTGACGGACAGTTTTTCCAACATAAAAACTTGGGCATTTTTGACACAATGCTAGATAAACTATGCCCACTGTCTTACAATTAAAATGAAAGGAACTTTTAATGTTGAACCTATTAACAGTAACAGTGTCAGTTTCTAATAAGCAAACACACTGGCTACAACTTCCACATTTAAAAGTACCCCACTTCTTGTGGCTCAAAAAATCTAAACACTTGTCATCTGCTTCCAACATGTTTTTTAAACATCTAGCCCTTCTAGTTACAAACCTAGGTCTTTCCCCCAGGTTTTCTTTCATCCCTTCAAAACCCTGAAAGAAAGACCAATTGTTAACAATAATCTGTTTAACCATTGGGTAGTCTTGTGTGTAGGTAGTAATAAAGGAGCAAGACAAAGACTCACTTTTTTGTTCAATTTGTTTAGCATTAATAATGCCAGTTTCATACATAATAGGTTTAATGATAGTTCTATGTCTTTTTTCTGAAATTTCTCCCTGAATTCATTTAACAATGTCACCAGGGTAATTTCTTGCTAGGAACATGTTGGTTAATTTATTACTTTCCTTTTCAAATGTTCCTTCCTCTGTAATCATACGTGCCAACCTTGTAAATTGTCCCTTTATTATACCATTTTTCTGATGGGCTGAGTGACAACCGTCAGTCTAGAAGGCTGTTAGAGTAGGTACTTTTTCTATATATATATATTACTTTGAATAACCTTTTGAACATCATCCTTGGTGACCAATACATCCAAATAATTAACTTCTTTCCTACTATAAGTATAGGTAAACTTCAAAAAGAATGTAG
The DNA here is from genome assembly GCF_019279795.1 of Protopterus annectens. NCBI lineage: Eukaryota > Metazoa > Chordata > Ceratodontiformes > Protopteridae > Protopterus > Protopterus annectens. Next base: position 57,366,545 of record NC_056731.1, read on the forward strand.
TTGAGTGTAGAAAATCAACAACATTTTTTGGTCTCAAAGTCACTTAAATCCCATGCTATAAAGATATCATCCAAACTTCATCAGAATACAAGTTATGTCTAAAAAAATCAGTTTAAATACCTTAGGATTCATAAATATAATACTGTGTATTTTAATAATGTTTATATACAAAATATTTAGTATATTAACTTAATATTATTTTAAGAATTCATTTGTTGTTGGTATGTGGAGCAAACGCATATGTTATTTAAATTAATTTTTTACTGAGTCTTTAAGGGTTAATTAGGGTGGGTGTTTAATTAAATAACTGACTGAATACTAGGGTATTTAAACTGATTTTTTTAGATGTAGCTTGGATTCTGATGAAGTTGTGTTACAAGCTTATAAAAGCACTCAAGCCATTTGTTACTGGTGAATAAAGTGGAATTTTCCCTCTTTTTGCTGCTTTTTTCAGAGGGTTTGTTTTATTTGTTGAACAATGAAAATGGAGAACACAGACAGAACATTATGGTAAGCACGTAACTTTATCCAATGTTGTCAATTTTCATTCCTTCCTCAATTACTGGGACAGAGTCCCCAGCTACCTGAAATCTTGGGTGGGACTCTAAGGAAGGAAATTCCTGAGTACTGCTGAACCAAAAGTTGCTCTTGCCCTTGAGACCAGATCTAGTTTGTAATGAGCAATAAAGGTATGACAACTGGCCCAAGTTGCAGCTGCACATATACCAGCCATGGAATGCCTAGATAAAAATGCTGACAAAGTTGCTATGGATCTAGTTGACTGGGCTCTTAAAGGTTTTGATAATGAGATATCCAATTTACTGTAGACAAAAGATATACAGTCGCTAAGCCATCTTGCCAAAGTTTCCTTTGTAACTAAATTGCCTATTTTGTAGTTCGCAAAGGAAACAAACAGTTGATAAGATTTTCTAATTTCTTTTGTTCTATGTAAGTAGAAACATAACTGTCTATGAACATCTAACAAGTGCAACATGTATTCTCCCCTGTTTTCAATTTTTGGAAAGACGACAGGTGGATTTATGGACTGGTAACTGTTGGATTCTGAAACCACCTAAGGAAGGATGGAAGGAGTGGTTCATAATGTTACTCTATCCCTATGAAAAATCAAGTAATGAGGTTTAGAGGACAATGCTTGAAGTTCAGAAATTCTTCTGGCTGAGGTTATGGCCACTAGAAGATAATTTTCCAGGTCAAACATTTAAGATCACATTTTGCTGCTGGTTAAAAGGGGGCATGAATTACAGCCTGATGTAGTAGATTCATGTCCTGTGGTGGACTAGGGTCTTTATAAGGTGGTCTCAGTAGAAAAGTACTTCTTAAGAAGGCTTTACAAAGCTTAGATGAAGCAAGGGAGGAATTTAAAACCCAATGGAAGTTAGAGATTGCTGTCAACTGAACTCTAATGGTTGTGGAGCTAGTTCCTTCATTGAAAATAGTCACCAGGAACTCAAGGACACTTTGTACAGGGACTGTAAAAGGGTCAATGAATTTCTGATGCACCCAAAAAACAAATATTTTCCATTTACTTCTGCAAAGCTTCCTCGCAGAGGCTTTATGAGAAGATAAAAGTATATGACGAACAGGGGAAGAGAGCATAGGTTGTCTGGCTATTAAAGTAAGTAGAGAAACCACACTGTCAGCTTTAGGTTTGACATACCCAGGTGAACCATGCCTGTTGGGTGAGAGAAGATCTATAATTGGATCCAGAATCTAAGGTGGATAAAGTAGATGCGACCGAAGAAAGGGGAACCAAATTTGTTAAGGCCAGTAAGGCAAAATGAGGATGACTTTGCTCTTCAACATGCAGAAATTTGGGGATCAAGGGAGTGGGGGATAACCAGAGAATAGCATGTCCTTCGGTGATTCTACCAGATGGGGGATCAGGGTAAAGAAGCTGCTGCACTTGTTTAGGGGAGAAGCAAAAATCGCATCAAGGCTGGCCCCAGCGACGGAAAATCATTCTGTCAAGTTCATGTTGAGAGACCACTCATGAGATAGTAGAATGGACCTGCTCAATTTGTCTGCTATAACACTGGACTTCCCCAGAATGTGCATTGCTATCAGAAAGCAGTTGCATGAGATCGCCCATTGCCACACTTTATACACGAGGGGTAAGACCTGGTTCCTCCTCGTCTGTTGATGTTCCAAACTACTGACATATTGTCTGTCTGAATCACAATTGCCCTGCAAAGCAGAGAGTCTTGGAAGGCCTGCAAAACTAAGCATTGCTCTGTTTTCCAGGACATTGATATGCATTTTGGCTACCTCTTTGGGGGAGCAAGTGCCTTGAACTGTTTTCTCCAGGAAGTGCTACCCCCAATCTGGGATGTGTCTGTGGTCATTATGGCTTTGGATTGAGGGAGAATGAAAGGACGACTTTGTAAAATTTGATCAAATCCACCAAAGGTATTTTTTGCATGCCTGACATTCACTGATAAAGAATTGACCATTTTGTTGCTAGCATCCATTAAATAATTCTCATAAGAAATCTTGCTAGGGAGAATTAAAATTATGACAGCTGATGTTGACCCCAAGGCATGAAGAATCAACCAAAACTGAAATTTTGGTATTGTGAACAATTTTCCTGACCTGGAATCTTATAGTTTGAACTCTTGCTAGAGGAAAACAAGCTTTTACTGATACTGTGTTGAAAACTGTTCCTATAAACTCTAGTATTTGAGAAGGTTCTAACTGACATTTGTTAGAATTTATTGTAATACATAGCAGGGAGCAAGTATGAAGAAAGTACAGTTGTGTACACTTACCACAAATGTAGATGTTAGAGTGTATTCACTGTTGCAGTCATCACACTTGGGTTATCTGCCTGCAGGTAGCCCTCAGCCGGCCTGCATACCAGAGTCTTCAGATTTCTGCATCGGATGCTGTCGCTTCTTCCATGATGTCAGGTCGTCAGGGGTATAAAATATGCAGCCGACGCCGTTACATCAGTTTTTCTTGCCCCAGATGTCAGGTGCCCCCACAATAGGAAGCAATTATATGGTGTGGTACACCACCATCAAAAAGCAAATATACATTGAAAAAAAATATATATATATATAAATATATATATATATATATATATATATATATATATATATATATATATATATATATATATATGTAGAGCCAAGAGAAGTCAGGGGGCTGGAGGGAGGGTAACCAGGACTGCAACAGTGAATACACCCGAGCATCTACATTTATGGTAAGTGTACACAACTGTACTATGTTCTTCGTGTTTCACTGTTGCAGTCATCACACTTAGGTTGATTGCCAAAGCTAAGGAAGGGAGGAGGTAGTTAAAGAGCATTAGGGCCAGCTATTAAGCCCTGCAAGACTGCTGTGGCAAATCCAGCTCTGGGTTTAGAGAAGATAGGCAGGTGGTAATGCTTGGTGAAGGTGTGAACAGAGCTCCAGGTATCAGTTTCCAGGATGTCCCTGGTAGGGACTCCTCTGAGAAATGCTGTGGAGGTAGATGCAGCCCTGGTGGAATGTGATCTTATCCCCTGTGGGGTAGGTTTTCCATGGTGCTTGTAGCAGAAATGAATGCAATGGGTTATCCATTTGGAAATGGTTTGCATTGAAATGGCCTTCCCCTCTGCCCCTGCAGCAAAGCCATCTAGCAGCTGGTCAGATTTTCTGAGAGGCTTAGTCCTGTCCAAATAGAATCCAAGTTGTCTGTGCATGTCCAGAGAGTGCAGTATCCGTTCCCCTTTGTTTTGTGGATTAGGAAAAAAAGTAGGCAAATGAATGGACTGTTTAGGGCAACACTAGACACCACCTTGGGCATAAAGGAAGGATTAGTCCCGAGGGAAACCCTGTCCGCATGGAAGATAATGAAGGGTTCCCCTGCCATGAGGGCCTGTAATTCAGACACTCTTCTTGCTGAAGTGATGGCTAGAAGTAAGGCTGTTTTCCAAGACTCTGCTGTTGCAGCTGGCTCAAAGGGGGGAAGAGTGAGCTTTTCCAATACAAAGTTAAGGTCCCAGGCTGGAGTGGGAGCTCTCCTGGGGGTCTTAAATTTTTGGCCCCTCTAAGGAATTGTTTTAGCAAGGGGTGAGAGAAAAGGGGTGGCTCAGTATTATAATGTGCTGAAATGGCCGAAGCATGAATCTTAATTGACGAGAAGGATAGGCCCTTGTGGAGCATTTCTGTTAAGTACACCACAATATGAGGTAAGCTGGGCACCATTGTGCCCATCCCCTGAGCCTAGCTCCAGGAACAGTATCTTTTCCACTTTTCAGCATAGGATTTTCTGGTACTAGGCCTTCTTGCCTCCAGAATGATATCCCGCACCTGCTTACTGAGGGATGCTAGAGGAGAGCTCATGGAATTAGCCAGGCTGCAAGGTTCAGGGTATGAAGCTGAGGGTGCAGAATCTGGCCCACCTACTGGGACAGCAGGGAAGGGGACTGAGGCAGGTGCCATGGGTGCAGCAGTGTCAGACTGCGCAAGAGGGGGTAGCAGTGCTGGCGTGGCCAGTCTGGTGCAATCAGTATTGTCCTTGGTTTGTCTTGTTTGATCTTTAGCAGAACCTTCGAGAGGAGAGGCAGAGGGGGGAAAGGCATAAACCGAGAGGCTTTCCCAGGTAAAGGATAGGGCATCCACTTTCCAAGCTTGACTGTGGGGAGTTCTGGTGCAGAATTTGTTCAATTGGTAGTTCTGAGGGGAGGCAAACAGGTCTACCTCTGGGGTCCCCCATTTGTTCCTCAAGAGATTGAATATTTTGGGTTCTAGTTTCCATACGTGCGAGTCCATGAAATTTCTGCTTAAGTTGTCTGCCAGTGAATTTAGTTCGCCTGGCAAGAATTGAGCTTGTAGGTGCACTTGGTAGCTCAAAGCTGTGCTCCACAGAGCCATGACTGTCTGCAGAAAGGGTATGAGTGGGTTCCCCCCTTCTTGTTTATGTACCACATAACTGTGGTGTTGTCTGTCTTTACCTATAGTTGTCCTGGAAGAATAAGGTCTTTGAAGGCTGTCAGAGCATTCTGTACAGATAACATTTCTTTTTGATTGATATGCAGGTGCATCTGTCTTGGGTTCCATTTGCCCTGAATGCACTGCCCTGCCATTTGAGCTCCCCCATGCATAATCTGATGCATCTGTTGTTAGGGTTTGGGCGGCAGGGGGTAGAGTGAAAGGGAGTCCCTTGTTGTGGTAGCAGGCCTCTGCCCACCAAAGGAGCTCTGTCCTTAGACAAGGAATGATAGGAATCATGGTTTCCAGGTCCTAAGAATATTGACACCATATAATTTTTAGATACCATTGGAGTTTCCTCATATGCAGTCTTGCATATGGAATTAGCAGAATGCAAGAGGTCATGAACCCCAGAGCTTGCAGTATTTTCCTTGCAGATAGCTGGGTTTTTGTGACCAATAGTTTGAAGTAGGTTGTCAAATAAACTTGTTTCTCTGGAGTGAGGAATGCCATCTGTGAAGTTGTGTTCAAGCTTGCTCCCAGGAATACAATCTGTTGGCAGGGTACTAGGTGAGATTCCTTTTTGTTGATGGTGTACCCCAGTGAGGTTAGAAGTTTCTTTACAAATGCCAGGTGTTGTAATAGCAAGTCCTGGCTTTCTGCCTGAATCAGACAATCGTCCAGGTATGGGTAAATTTGAATATTTCTCTGCCTGCAAAATGCAATCGCTAGAGCTAGACACTTTGTGAACACCCTGGGCATGGTAGATAAGCCAAAGGGAAGTGCAGAGAACTGAAAGTGCATGGAGCCCGCCCCGAAACGTAGGTATTGAATGTAGGAGTCTCTTATTGGGATGTGCAGGTAAGCTTCCTTCAAGTCTAGGGTTGCCAGCCAGGCATCTTTGGCTAGCATAGGAAGAAGCTGTTGAAGAGTTAGCATTTTGAATTTTGGAACCACCAGAAAGGAGTTGAGAATAGAGAGGTCCAGGAATGGATGCCAGGAGTTTTCTTTTTTGGGTATCAGAAAAAGTCTTGAATAAAAACCTTGTCCCCTTAGTTCTGCTGGGACAGGCTGAATAGCCCTGATACTGAAAAGAGAGAACCTGCTTTTGGGCCTCCAGCCATTGATTTGGGGGGAGGTCTGGCCAACCATTTGGGGTTGGTAGTGTGTGGAAGTGGAATCTGTATCCTCAGGAAACTATGTTCAAAACCCATTTTTTCGTAGGGAGTGGCTTACTACTCCCTGCTTTAGAAGTGGGAGCTCCCCACTGCTTATATCTGTGCGTAACCTGAGACTGAAGTCTTGGTGGTCTGCTGTTCCTGTGTCTGGACTGAGAATGCCTGGAAGGGACTGGAAAGGGACCAGTTCTTTGAAGGCCAGTGCCTACTGAATCTGGGAGGCTGTATTTGTAGAAAATCTTTAACAGTTTACATAGATTTAGCTTTTTCCTCCAGCCTTTTGAGGACTTCCTCTGCTTTGTTGCCAAAAAGGCGGTTTTAGTTTAAGGGTGCATCCAGTTATTTAGCTTTAACATGATCTGACAAGTTTTGTTCCTTAAGCCAAGCATGCCTTCTAAGTACAGACCCAGTGACAGCAGCCCTGCAAGATGCTTCTAAAGCATCAAAGCCACATTGCAAAGTATGTTTACCAACTTGTTCTACAGAATGCATTAAATCTTGCAAGTCTGTGTTCAGCACAGTCAGGAATCATCATCATTTTCTGTTTAAGTAGTCCCATAAAGTACAGTTTTGTACCTACCATAAATGTAGATGTCCGATAGGAATGCATCTGCAGTCCTTACAAATGGGTTGTCCTGTCATCAGGCAGCCCTTCGGTCGGCCGGATTCCAAAGTCTGGGTCTGGCTTCGGCTGGTGTCGCGCTTCACCCGACGTCATAGCTGCAGTTCTTCGGGTATAAAGGCATCAGCCAACGCCATTTTCCTCAGTGTTTCTTGCCCCAGATGCCAGGTGCCCTCTTGGATGGCTAAATTTGGATAAATGCCAATGTTTCCAAATAGTAGAGAGCAAACACATAAAATAAGCATGTATGTACATATATACAAACAAATACACCATAACAGATCCCCCCCAAGCTAGCTGAAGGATGGCAAATACCCTAGGAGTACCACAGAGGGGAAGGTGGGTGGGTAATCCTGACTGCAGATGCATTCCTATCGGACATCTACATTTATGGTAGGTACAAAACTGTACTATGTCCTTCAAGGATGCATCTGCAGTCCTTACAAATGGGTAGAATACCATAGCTAAACTAGGGGAGGAGGATAAAAGAGAGATTATGGTGTAGTTAGGATCCCTTGCAAAACAGCAGTGGCAAAACCTGCTCGGGATCTAGAGTATAAAGGCAAGTTGTAATACTTGGCAAATGTATGCACGGAGGTCCAAGTAGCAGCCTCTATAATGTCCTTGGTAGCCACTCCTCGTAAGAAAGCTGTGGTAGTGGCTGTAGCCCTTGTGGAGTGAGGCATGATGTTCTCTGGAGTATTCTTTCCATGGTAGGAGTAACAAAATCTAATGCAATTTCCTATCCATTTGGAGATTGTCTGTTTTGAAACTGGTTTTCCTTCCTGTCCTGTTGCATATGCTACCAGAAGCTGGTCAGTTTTTCTATTGGACTTGGTCCTGTCCAGGTAGTAGCGTAATTGTCTATGTACATCCAAGGTATGCAACAGTCTTTCTCCCCTGTTCTGTGGGTTGGGGAAGAATGTAGGTAGGTGGATAGCCTGATTTAAAGACACTCTGGATACCACCTTAGGCATAAATGTAGGATTTGTTCTCATGGACACTCTATCTTGATGGAAGATCAGGAAGGGTTGCACTGCCATTAATGCCTGTAGTTCAGAGACCCTTCCTGCTGAGGTGATTGCCAGCAGGAAAGCAGTCTTCCAGGATAAGTATTGTAATTCTGCTGTTGCTGCTGGTTCGAAGGGGAAGTGTCAATTTTTCTAGCACAAAGTTCAAGTCCCATGCTGGCAATGGTGGTTTCCTGGGAGGTTTTACATTTTAATTCCTCTCAGAAACTGCCTGAGCAGAGGATGTGAGAAGACAGGAGGATCCAAGCTGTATTCTGCTGAAATAGTTGATGCATGTATCTTGATGGAAGAATAGGACAGGCCTGTATGGAAGAGCTCTGCCAAGTACTCCAGGATGTTGGCTATGTTTACCAGTGCCACATCTTCTCCCTTTGCAGTACTCCAAATGAGATATCTTTTCCATTTTGCTGCATAATTCTTTCTTGTGGAAGGTCTACGAGCCTCAAGGATTATGTCTTTAACCCTTTGGGATAAATTTGGGTTAATTGTTGTTATGTAATGTTCCAGGCAGTTAGCTGCAGAGTTTTCAGGTTTGGATGCAGGATGTTGTAGTTGTTCTGTGTCAGCAGTAATGGGATCAGGGGCAGTGCCCATATTTGTTCCCGAGACATGCTCCTCAGCAATGGGTACCAATGTTGTCTTGGCCAGTCTGGAGCTATCAGAATGATCCTTGGACGGTCCTCTTTGATCTTCAGAAGCACCTTGTGCATCAAAGGAAGTGGTGGGAATGCGTATGCTGTCAGGTTTTTCCAACTGAAAGATAGGGAGTCCACCTTCCAAGCAAGTGGGTGGTACGTCCTTGTGCAGAATTTCTTTAGCTGGTGATTGAGTGGGGATGCAAATAAGTCTATTTGTGGTAATCCCCATTCTCTTGTGATGGCTTTGAAGATGTCCGGATGCAGCATCCATTCGTGGGCATCCGTGGTAGTTCTGCTTAATATGTCTGCTAGAATGTTTTCTTTTCCCGTACAAAATTGCTTGTAACTGAATGTTGTAACTCAGAGCCACATCCCATAGGTCCAGTGCCAGCCGGCATAGAGGGTATGAATGTGTGCCTCCCTGTTTGTTGATGTACCACATAACTGTGGTGTTGTCTGTCCTTATCATCAACTGACCTTCTTGGAGAAATGATCTGAATGACTGGATTGCCAATTTTACTGCCAGCATTTCCTTTAGATTTATGTGCAGGTGCAGCTGGTCTTGAGTCCATAAGCCTTGTATGCACTTGTCCAGCATGTGTGCCCCCCAACCGAGGTCTGAGGCGTCTGTCGTGATGGTTTGGCTTGGTTGACTGTTGCGGAAGGGCAATCCTGTGTTTGATTGACAGGCCTGAGCCCACCATAGGAACTCTTGCTTCAGGCATGGAATTATTGGAATTTTGGTTTCTAGGCTGTGCTTGTGTTGAGACCACAAATTCTTTAGGTACCACTGTAGCTTTCTCATATGCAGTCTGGCATGAGGGACCAGAATTATGCAGGATGCCATGAAGCCTAGGGCTTGCAGTACTTTTCTTACAGTTAGATGGTTCTGCTTTGTTAATGCCAAGAAGTAGAGAGGTAGTTGATCTTTCTTTTCTGCAGTTAGGAATGCCATTTGTTTTGATGTGTCCAGCTCTGCACCCAGAAAGATTATTCTTTGGGATGGAATCAGCCTTGACTTTTTTATATTGACTGAATATCCCAGGGCTTGCAGCAGGTAAATGACTCTTTGTAAGCCTTCTGTTAGCTTGCTTTTGTTGTCCGCTTGTATCAGGCAGTCGTCCAGGTAGGGGTAAATTTGGATTCCCTGAAGTCTGCAATGAGCAATTACTGATGCCAGGCATTTCGTGAACACTCTGGGTGCAGTAGATAAGCCAAAGGGCAATGCTGAGAATTGATAATGCTCTGATCCTGCAAGAAATCTGAGATATCTTCTGCAATTTGGTCGTATGGGGACGTGCAGGTATGCCTCCTTGAGATCTAGAGTTACCAGCCAAGACTCCTTGCCCAGCATGGGAAGAAGCTGCTGTAGGGTCAGCATTTTGAATTTTGGAACAATGAGGAATGTGTTTAAAGCGGACAGGTCGAGAATAGGCCTCCATTTGCTCTCTTTTCTTGGTACCAGGAAGAGTTTGGAGTAAAATCCCTTTCCTTGTTCCATAGATGGTACCTTTTCCACAGCTCTCATTCTTAATAATTGAGATATTTGCTTTAGAGCTTCTGTCCTTTGAGTAGGTGGTAGGTTTGGCATTCCTCTCTTTCCTGGAAGTGTATGGAAATGGAACCTGTAACCTTGGTCTATAGTTTGCAAAATCCATTTTTCCCTTGTGATGCAATGCCAGTTCTTTGAAAATAAGGTTAGCTTTCCGCCTAAGGGTGCTTCCAGTTGTTCCCTGGTAGGCGGTGCCACAGCCAAGTCACTGTGATTGTGTTGTTGTAGTGGTGGTGGCTGCGTCTGTGCCTCGCTGGTTGTTACCCTGCCACTGGCGTCCCTGTAGGCACCCCTGGATTGGTTTCTGCCTCTTGAACGCCTATTCCTGCCTCTCTGTGTCTTAGAGGAGTCCGGAAAGGACCAATTCTTGGAGGGCCAGTTCCTGCTAAACCTTGGAGGTTGAACCTGTAAGAAATCTTTCACTGTTTGTACAGATTTCGCCTTCTCTTCCATCTTTTTCAGTACCTGCTGTGCAGGAGAACCAAATAAATTGACTTTGTCCATGGGTGCATCTAAAAGCTTTGATTTGACATGGTCTGGTAATGCCTGCTCTTTCAAACATGCATGCCTCCTGATAACTGTGCCAGTCATGGCTGATCTAAAGGAAGCCTCCAGTGCATCATAGCCACATTTTAAAGAATGGTTACTAACCTGCTGTATGTTATGTACCATTTCCTGAACATACTTCTTATCTAAAGATTCTTCAGAGGACAGTTTTTAGTTAACTGGTCTAGCATAAACTCTTGATATTGAATCATATGAAATTGACAGTTCAAAGCCCTAGCGGACAGAGTAGCAGAAGTGTAAACTTTTTTACCCCATCTCTCTAAGGACCTGGATTCCCTTTCAGAGGGGAGGGGGTTTTTAGCAGATGTAGTTGCTACAGCCTTAGGCCCCTGGGAGATAGTCTCTGGATCTGCAAAAGGAGCCTTGTATAAATGGTGATGAGTGTCCGGGACCCTGTAGAACCTTTCGGGCTTAGCAGGGGCCAGAGGTAATGAATCAGGGGCAGTGCAAGCATCATTAAATGCATCATCTACAACAGAAAGTACTGGAGGTATAGCTAAAGAGTACGGAGATCGAGAACAAAAGTATTTAGCTACAAAAATCCTTTCCCTTCATTGAAATTGGTATCTTTAGTGATAGATTCCTCCCGTTCGATTATCAGCTGGAGCGCCTTCTGTGTGGAGTCTGCATGTCCTCCCCACGGTCGAGTGGCGTTCGAAAGTCATGTGTGAATGGGCGTGCCTTCATTGGGCATAGGGCTGGTACCTTGGCACCATAAAAATCTACTGCCAATCATTAGCAGACCGGAGTTCCGCTGTGGCGACCCCTAACCAGGAAAAGCTGAAAGAAGAAGAAGAAGAAGTGATAGATTCCTGCAGGGAATCTAAGTACCTCCATCAGCAGTTTATCTTCCGAGATACTACCTCGGTGGGATGTTCTGGAGAAGTATCAGAAGAGATGGTGATAGCCCAACCTCTCCAGGCTACCCAGCAGGGTGACTGTTCCTGTGAAGCCAAATGTTGTGGCTCAAGGCTCAGATACACAGGAGATCCTGAAGGGAAATCCAAGAGGGAAGAGACCATATGTCCAACCAAAGCAGAGAACACTCTCTCCACTACCTCAAAAGAGAAAGTCCCAGAGAAAAGAAAGGCAATGGAGTCAAGAAGCCATGCTTCTGTCCCCATCAGCTCCATCTGCCCCAAGGGCACTCCACTCAAGGCAGAGGTTGGAGCTGAGCTGTCCAAAGCTGAGGCTCAGAGGGGCAGAGACAGCTGCAAAAAGGTCACAGTCAACTCCACAGACTTGGCAGGGATGCTATGGCTCAGAGAGTCATCCGGCTCCAAGCCAGAGTGCTCATTGAAACTTTGGATCCAAGGATACAATTATCCTTACATCAGAGGTGGATAGTCTCAGCAAACTCCAATCCCAGGACTCTGAAATGGATTGTCCAGATCTGAGAAGGAACCGATAGTGAAGGGTAGAGCCGACCAAGGCTTCCTGATCTGAAGGGGAAGGCTCAGGGAGAACCTGCATCTGTACCTGCACTGAGAGAAATCTCCTCATCATCATTTCCATGTCAGCTTTGGCGAGATTCCTGGAAAAACTAGGGGAGGCTACTGAAGGAGATTTTGAATGCAGTCTTTCCAAAAATGGAGAAGGGACCCTAGATGGCACTGGGTCAATGGATGGTGAATACTGAGTTCCTGGAAAGAGCTTTGTATCCAATGAACTTGGATTCAAAGTCTTTGGAGATATCAGAGCCGAGTTTGATAATGGAAGCCTTTGGATCAGTCCTAGGTTTATTTTTTGGAAGTTCCGTTGATGACAGAGTGGAAGATCCAGACAGTCTAGGGGATGATTTTGAATTAAATTTAGGGTGTTGAGCCCCAGTAATTGCTTCCAAAAAAGCAATAGGTAATAATTCCTTCAAGATCAGCTTATTCTTACCATCCACGATAGCTCATGGGTTGAAATTTTTACAGATGGAACAATATTCAGGTGATCTGGGGCCAGACAATACACACAGAGTGTTCATGTGCATCAGAGTGGAAGCTTATGACCACACTTCCTACACTTTATAACCGCAAAGGGCCATTTTCAGACATCCTCTAAAGCAGGTAAGAAAAAAGGATAGAGAAGATTGATTTTTTTTTTTTTTTTTTTTACTAAAAAGGAATAAGGGTAAGGGAAAAATAGTACCAACAGTGGTATGCAAGAGTACACCAAAGTGTAGCGATAAAAGTTTAATAGATGAAGTTAAAAAGATAAAGTGGGGGGGGGTATATGAAAATACCAAGGATGTTATAGCATACCAGGGATACACTACATGTAAGAATAAATGCAGATAGAGAAAAAAAAATCCCTTATCTGAAAATATGCTTGAGAGCTGAGATTACTACATCTATTTTGCAAACAAGATCTGAGGTATGTTAGGGGTTGGTGCATTATGGGTAGGGTGGAGCTCAAAAGCTTTTAGGTGGCCATGAGCTACGCATAATGGCAGAGTGTCGGATCAGGATCCAATAGTTGAGGAACAAATGAAAATTGGCACTGGATACTAAATTTAGTTATTAAACATTTCAATGAGAAAAACTGCTTGACACAGTTCTAACCATTTATGAATGCATAACTGAATCCACTACAATGCTCAGTAAAGTAGGATAAGTACAAAGGGCAAGTCAGATGAAAGAAAAAGGTAGCACACAAGTGACTAGTACGAATTAAAAAATTTTCACTAGTGCTTCAGTTGTCAGACTACATTTTAATGGATCAAAAGTTAATTTTCGATATATTTATTAAATGGATAAACAGTCCATTTGCTTCCCATTTCAACCATGACCTAGGCTACAAGGGCAAAGGTAAATGTAACATTTTATAAAGATTAACTGCTTACTCTAAAATAATAGGTTTGGGAGGTACAGGGGGAAAATTTAGTGAAAACATGCAAACTCCACCAAGGCAGTAGCATGAACGCAGTCAATATCCAGTTAATTAACATATCACCAAAGCAAACACCACAGTGTTGAACAGCATATAGTTATGTAACAGAAGCCAGCAGATGGACTGAAGGCTGTTGCAAGTGCTCTGCAGTCAGATTCCACAGATTTGACTTTGCAGAGGCTAATGCTCAGGGGACACAAGAATACTATTTTTGCTAAAGAGAATGAAGATAGGACATCAGCAGTGGATAAAGTGATCAGAGCTGCAGATCTTTTCCACTTTGAACAGTATGTGCTAGAAGACAAGGACTATCAAGCCTCACTGAATTCTTATGTGACGATCACAGAATGTACAAAGCATATGGGCCGTGTATATCATTTATGCCTCAACACTACCCACCATTAGACCTTATCTCCTTTAAGTCCAGTCATACTGGGGGTGAATTTATTAATACCTACCCAATTTTCTAATTCCTTCTCAAAGGAAGACAGTGTGACACACTGCTTGACCTAGACAGGAAGTTTGTTCAAAAGAAGGGGTAATCATTGCACGGGAAATCTCTTTCCACTGTGACTTGTTTATTTGCTGAAGTAGATTCAGATCTCTAGTTCTATTGCTCATTAGACTGTGTTTTATTAATAAATATAAGGTTTTGGACAAATAACCAAAAATGACCAGCAGCTGACCAGTTTACAAAAAAAAACTTTTAACTGGTGAAACAATCATTCCAAAGTTCTCATGAGGAAAATTTACTATGCTACAATATATTTTCAGCAACTGATGTATTAAAAACGTCCTTAAAACTCCTGTATAGAAGATTCTAGCTTGGCTGAGTTTTTTCCTGGTCTGTCTGTGTAATCTTTTTACCCTTTGCTTGGACATAATTGTATCCTTGTACCCCTCATGGGGGGGGCTGTTCAGAAGTGGGCAAGGTCTATCTGACTGATATGCCAAATAGCTGTGATGTGATATGCAAATGATGCATGACTGAATGACGTGCAAATTTTCCAGTGACATCATGCATACATTGGCTTTGTGTGTGTGTGTGTGTGTGTGTGTGTGTGTGTGTGTGTGTGTGTGTGTGTGTGTGTGTGTGTGTGTGTGTGTGGAGCAAGTATGAGTGTGTGTGTGTTGATTATTAGGTATCAGAAAATGTGCACCTAATTCATCTCAGTTTTTTAGTATTTTACTAAACAGAGTCCTTCATAAGAATGCTTGAAAAGTGCATTATTTCTATACCATATTCATGCCTTATACCATAAACATCTTCAGGTAAGTGACAACAATTGTATATTTATTTCTGTATTAGTTATAGTGCTGTTATACATTTTTTTACTGTTATAAAAATTGTTTAACTCACCATACAAAACTTATCAGGCATTATGCAGTTAGAGTGGTTAATTTAAACATCAATTTTATTTCCCTGAATCGTATTTTTTGTTCATTAATATGAAATTGTGATAGGATGAAAGAGATGACACAGCTTGATTTACAAAAAAAAAAAAAAAAAAAAAAAAAGACAGCCGTTGCAGGCAGCACTGCAAAGTGCCCGATTCCTTTTGTTTACTTTTAACAGTATTAAAGTCCTTACAGTAGAAATAACTGCAGGGCATATACTTTGTGCATAACTGTATCATTTTACGGTTATACAAATTGTTTAACTCAAAGATAGCCTGTAGTGACATTCTGAATATCTAATGAATAAAGCCAATGTGGACGTCCACAAGATTATTCATTAAATATTCATACACCTCACTGGGTATTGTGTGGTAGGTGGGGTTTGGACAGGCCTCACTATTCCACATCCATGGAGTGTACTAGGATCAAAAACAAACCAAAAAAAAGTCCAAATAAAACAACCACCAATTTTGAACTCTTTCAAGATAGTGCTACCTCATGGTATATTCCACCAATATTAAGTAGCCTATTGGTCTGTAGCTTTAAAACTGACAATTTTACTGACAACTCAAACAAAAGTTGAGTACAGTAAAAATCACAAACATGCACTTTTGTCCCAAATACAAAACAGGACTTCCTCAAAACATTACCTAATTAACTGATTTAGTTATTTAAATGAGCACACAATTTTCATCTGTTTAAATAGCCCTGTAAGATACTACTAGTAATTAGTAACACAAAGTACACTCTAAATTCATTGCATACAAGAATTTGAATATTGAAAAAATGTACAATAAAATCTACATATAAATGCACTGCTAGAGTTGATAACTAAGAACTAGGATACAGCTATGACTTTGCTTGGAGGTTGTTCGGGATATTTTGCAGGTACTATGTTTATGGGCATCAGAGTGGGTGTTTCTAATGTACAGCCAAGCAATCTACTCATGCTGCACTGACTGTGATGTCCCTACTCTGGGGCAGTAATCAAGGAGCCTGAATCCTTAACACTGACACTGGAGAGAGATGTTCACTTGGAACAAAAATGAATACACCCAGTATTTCCAGATGCAGCTGTGTGCATCAAGCACAAGTTCCCTTAAGAGTACACAGGGAACACACTCAGCCTGGAGTCTGGGTTTCTCTCTCTGTCATTCCCCAAGTCCCCAGTAAGGCTCCCTACTGAAACAGCAGCAGAGTTGAGTCCTCAGCAGAGTGTCTAAGCCAAGTCCTCCACCACTCTCTCTCTGAAACCAGTGCTTTGTGTCCCTGCTTCAAGTAGTGGCACACACAGTCTGAGATTTGATTTGCACGTATACACACACACACACACACACACACACACACACACACACACACACACACACACACACACACACACACACACACACACACATGGGAAAGATTGGCACAGGTTTACTAGCTATGCCCCCTTCTGCCCAGGCTATAAGGTAGTTACTGCCACCAGACACTCCCAAGCCAGCTACTCTAAGGCTCTTACAAGGGTACCCAATTACACAGAGTGAAATTATTATTAAGAGTAGTAGTCTGACCAATGCAGTTAAGGCTTTCAGGAGTGGCCACAGAGTCACCAAGCAGATATGAGTGCTCTTAAAGGTTAAAATATTCTTTAAAGGACCAGCCATAGTGAAAAGTTTAAATATATATAATAAGTTAAAGAACATGAACATACTAAATATCTATTTACAATAAACACTGAGTTTCAATCACAGGAAACATTAAAAATTACACAAGTGGACAGGTTCACACAGTTACAGAAAATCAATACTTAACTAATCTTACTATATTTTCCTGACTGATCTCAAGAGTTACTATCTCCTGGTCACTTACTAGAGCAAGGCAAGATGAAGTAGGTGAGTGATCCTTCATTGTCAGGTTCAAAAGAGACTGCCATGAGACTCCTGTTTCAACTAATATTAAAACACTATTTTTTTGTCTTAGACTACAGAATAACATCACATACATCTGGTCATCTGACTTCTGGTTCCCATCCAACCCCCATTGCTAGAAACTGCCAGGATTGATCACCTGTGTGTTAATAATACACACAGAGAGCCTTGGTAAGATCTGCTGCAGCTCCTGGAAGTCATAAAACCATAAGACACTTCCAATCTTCCTACAAGAGCTAATAACCCATACTTCTTACAGACACTGCATCTCTGGCTTCATCTGAAATTGAGATAATATCTTTATGGCCTAGGCCCAGTAATTACATTTCTTACTATTTTTTCAAAGTTTAAGATTAACCACTTCTCTTCCAGTATCCTCTGCTAAAATATATACAATTAAACAGTTACAATAATGCATGTACATTTGTTTTACTGTCCAGCAGGTCACACTGTTGGTACATTTTTAACATAAACAGCTTTACAAATACATTTTTCAACACAAGCATCTGTACAAATCAGTTTGATATACGAATGACACTTAATTCTAAAATTGCAGCTAGTTGTACCGGCATATGTTACACATCCACTTGTCCTACTTCTCCTGGCAAAGCTGGCAATACCTCACATTATCACCTCTCCTCCCTTTGAAGACTCGAGCTATTTTTTCAAGAAGCCCTTGAGAAACATTACTCGAGAGAAATGGACTTGTCTGGGAATACATTAATCCATACCCTGTTTGGAGAACCCATCTGCATTGGCATTCCTAATCCCACTACAGTGATGCACTGTCATGTCATATGCCTGCTACCTTAGGCTCCACCTTAGCAACTTGGCATTTTACTGGCTGGCTCATTGTAGCCGTAGATCCCCCGCAGACTCCTACTACAAATACTCAGCACAAAGGCCTCCCGATTGTGGTAAGGTTTCAGCATGTTAACATGGTACAATTTGTGCCCCTGCCTCCTGCCTAGCATAAATTATTATTCATAAATTCCAATGCCCTGGATCAACTTATCCACACCCCCACCAGGGGCAACAATATCCTAGACCTAGTCATTATCAACATGAGTGACTGGTGTTCCACACCTGAAGTCAACTCCTCATTGGTCAGATCAGACCATAAGCTAATCACCCTAGATATCCACATCCCGCCCTCACCCCCCATTAAGGAAACCACAGTAAAAAAATTCTCCAAAGCCAATTTCATGCTGTGGTTAACATCACTGACCCTCCTTTACCACTTTGAAGTTTCCCTCCCAAGCTGCTTCCAGCATATTGTGTCAGACAGGAATGAGAACCATAACCTGCTGTCCCACAGCATACTCTCCAGCTCGAGCATTCCTATCATCCAGACCTTTTTCCTACTGTTGGGCTAGTCCCAGGCATACCTCTCAACCTGGAAACATCAAAAATCTGGACAAAGGCCCATGAAAAATAGGTACAAATCTGTACACTGATTAACATAAAATTTGCATGCATAATTATGTAACCCCACATGCTCCAATGGAATTGTGGGATACCAACTTTTAAACGCAAACTGAACAGACAAAATATGATCATGAAACACAAACTTTGAATAAATAGAATAGAATTTTCTTTTTATAAAAATAACTGCAATTCAGCCTTCAACATTAATATAAATAAAATACAACCGGAACAAAACCGTTTTATTTATATTAACTTCTGAACTTGTATAAAACTACTTTCTTTAACAAAATAGACATGCAATAATTACTCATTTTTCATAACCATCGCACTACTTTACATACTTTACAAAATTACAGAAAAAAAGCTGTCTGTATAGAAATTAAAATCACATTGCTCTACTCAACATTTTAAATTATCAGCAGTATGGATTTACAAAAGGACGTGCTACCTGCAGAGTTCTGCGGTCATTAACTTACAAATAAAGGAAAGTCAACAGAATAATTTTCATAAAACTACTCAAAAACATTGTATTCATAAAGAAAGTAATATGTAATTTGAATCAAAAGTCAGTGGAGTAACTATGAGCCAAGCTAGTTCAACAACTATCGGAAGAACAGAGCATTCACAGTGGTTATAGAATGGTACTGGTCTTCCACTTACTCAGTGAAGGAAGGTATCTCTTAATTCTGTGCTATACAGAAATAAAGCCCTTAATGTGACCCAGATGATTTAAGTTCAGTAACTTATTTGGGTATTATAGGATCAGGGTGGGAGTGGGTGAAGAAGGTACAGCTGTTGGCGTAACCATTCAGGAAGGGTGGAGTTTCTCCCTGTGATCTGGCACAACTGCTGTAATTATGTGGCAAAAGTGACACTGAATTCAGCATGGAGGTAAAACTAACTGAGGGTACATAGAGCGATGCATGTAATTCCAGCTGCTCCACTCACGGCATAAAAAACAGCCTTGGCATGCCAGACAACAAATGAGGTGCTATTGGGTGCTCTGCTCCATATTCCCACTTCCCTTTCCCAACCCACTGACCACCAAAGCAGTTAAACAGGTAATTTTTAGCTTGAAGGTAAACTAAGGAAAAAAAAAAAAAAGACAGGCGTACATGAAAGCTCAGTACTTAGGCAACTGATATTTGTGTTATTTTTAAATACACTGTTCTGTCAGGACAATTGCAAACACACTAACAGTGACTGAATGAGCTCTGCTGCTGAATAACTGAATGTAGTAGTTGCATTTGCTAATGTTGCAGACATATAATCAGAGTAGGACCTGACTGAGCACCAGCTTTGGAGTTTGCTCAATAGGTTTCTACGATGAATGGAATCGTATTAATGTTTAGACATTAAACATTGAACTGTAAAGAAGCTTGGTAAAAACATTAGCAGGCCAGAGGGCTCTCACATTCAATATCTGTATACTGCCCTAGCAACCACCTTCTATGTCCATACAAGCCCTGAATACAGACACCTGAATTTACTGCACACTCACAAAAAAACATCTGCAACCCACACACTCAACCCTCTAACTTTTAAAGAACAATGATATTGCTTTCCTACCCTCTGCTAAGATGGTATAGTACAACAAGAGCAAGAAGGAATGTATTTAAAGGTCAAGCAGTTATTTTGTTAGGGTCAGGTACAAAAATTACTATTTAATTAGCTGTTTTGCCTAAAAAATATGCTGGCATATACAGATAAATACATAATTTAAAACATATCTGTGGAAATATCACAATTTGTAGCTAACTCGAGCATTTCCCCAAGTAGTTTCTTTATTCTGGAGCTCCTATATCCACCACACATTACTTATGAATTGCCCCTTTTCTTTCTTAACTTCTCTGCCAGTGGCAGAAACCTCTACCAAAGCGAGACAACTTTGACACCACGTTATCGAAGTAATAGGATTACCAGCCAGAGGCAGTGACTGGCAAAGGGAACTGAACTGCAGTTTTAAGATGCTGCCTCTATACCACTATCTTGGAACTTGCTTGTTAACAAAGCTGTGCATCTTTACGTGACAGCAAACTGCTGATGGTAATTGTAGTTTCTTTTGTAGTCCTTTCTATACTTGTCAGAACACCTCTCACGCAAATATCCAACTTTTTAGGAGGATGCTGTTTGCTGTGATATAATATGAACAACAAAAGTTACTAGCCAGTTTTAAAGGTGATAAAGTGGGACAGAGAGAAAATTTAAGTCAAAATCAGGGATGGTTGAATAGTATGATACCACCACATGTTCCGTTATTTGACATGACCCTATATGAATGAGTCAACTTACCTGGCTGTGACGGCTGTCCTAATCGATCCTCCTAGGTCTGCGTCTGAGACTGGGAAGGGAATGGGATTCCGAATCCTGGCTGGGAAACTTACTCCAACTTCAAGTCAAGTTTGCCTGCTCAGCCACTTCCTTAAGTTAAATATTAATTTATTAAAAACGTTCACTACTGCTGCTGTGCTGCCCACCCATACCTGTCCCAGACTGCTAAGGAATTCCTGGTGATAGTCCAGTCCATCTCTAAACTGGTCTGGAAGGAAGAGAAAGCTTAGCTGCTGCTGCAATGCAGTGAAACGCATGAGACTCCTACATGTTCCTAACCACAAAAACACAAAGTACAGTACAGTCAATCACACACACACACGCACACACCAGCTAAGTTCCATTTGCTCATCTCAGCAGCTTACCCAGCTCAGTTCCATTCACTCATCTCAGCAGCTTACTAACTCAGCTCCATTCCCTCGCTTGACTCTCACAGCAGCATTCCCCTCACTCGCAGCAGCTTACCCAGCTAAGTTCCGTTCCCTCCTTGTGGCTGGCCTGGTACTGGAAATGCACACACATTATTGTTTGAGCTAGCTGAGCTCAATTCTGACAGGCTGGCACAGAGCTGATGTCATTGCACACGTGATGACATAAGCTGAAAAAGCCGGAAGGGGGGATTTAAAAAAAAAAATAGCCAGGAAATTGGAAATTAAGGGGTGCCACTTGAGAATCGTGGCACCCCATGTTTTGGACCCCAAGTCTCAGGTAAAAACAGAGTAATATGGTATGGTCCCAGGTTCTCCTGGGCCAAGCCCGTCTGCACCCTAAGCCTTGTCCTGAGGTTTAGGACATATGCCAGAAAAGACTCCATGTGGGATTCACCCTCATCCTCCCTCCCACTCATTATGAATCAGATCTAAACATCCCCTCACTCACCCTATGCCTGTACAGCAACTCAAAGGGTGAAAAACCTGTAGATTCCTGGGGTACCTCCCTGTATGCAAACAGCTGATGGGGCAAATATTTGTCCCACTCTCTCTTAAACTGGTTTACAAATGCCTGTAGCATGGTCTTTAGTGTAAAGTTTAACCTCTCCACAAGAAAATTACTTTAGGGAAGGTAGGGGTGGTCTTTAAGTACTTCACCCCACAGCACTTCCACAGACAAGTCAGCATGTCTCACATGAAACTGGCATGTCTGTCAGTCAGCATTTCTCTCGGGAAACCTACCCTGCTGAAAATCTCTAAGAAAGCATTTGCAACCTTCTCTGCCTCGATGGAGGACAGAGCCACCACCTAAGGGTATCTAGTACCATAATCTACTACCACCAGGATATACATCTTCCCTGTGGAACTTGGGGTACTCAGAGGCCACACAAAATCCATAGCCATCCACTGATTTTTTTATTTTTTTATTTAACATTTGTTTACCAGGAAATGGCTCCTCAATCACAGGCAAAAGCATCATAGGAGCCTTGAACTTGTCTCCTGCTTTGCCTACTTTTTGGCACTGCTCCCAGGTTCTGCTGTACCCTGTTGCATCGCTGGCAATCCCAGGACAGTCAAAGTTCTGCAAAATACATCTCCTGGCATACTTTATGCCCATATGACCTGCAAAAGGAACGTCATGGGTATGGCAGAAGTGCCAGACAGTAGGCTCTAGGCACTACCAATTGCTGTGTTACCTCCCCCTCTAGCCCTCCCTCAGGGGTCCACGCTGTATACTGTAACACTTTGTTCCAGTATACAGACTCCCCTTTTCCTTGAGAATCCCAGGTGCCTCTCTAGCTAACTCGCTCAAGTTTCTTGGGTGTAGTGTCCAAGAGCCGAGCCTGTCTAAACTCTGTCTTTATAACTCTTCCCAGCTCCTCTTCCACAGAAAGTCTGGTATCCTCTAACAGCGGTGCCTCACTGTCAGCCTGGGTACTACCACTCACCTCTACCCTTGTAGTCACTCTGTCCAAGGGAACATTGGTACCTAACAGCAGCTGTGACCCACCTTCAGGCTCACTGCTACAGGGTAGCTCCCTCCCTGAAATAGCCACCTCACCAGCCCTGACTTCATGTGTGAGGTCTGTCTGGGTTTCTCCCAGGCTATACAGCCCACATGTCTGTCTCCAAGCCTGACTGTGTTTAACTGCATGCACACAAGCTCCTGCATTTATTAAAATCATTCCCTATCAAGACATCTGCATGGATATCCTCAAACACACATATTCCTTGCTTCCTTTTCCATCCTCACAGTCAACCCTGGCCAAAGGGCTTTTGGAAATGGGTCCCTCCTAAAGCTCTGATTAGAGTAGACTGTCCTAGCAAGTACTGATTCTCTTTAACCACTGCAGGCTTCAGAATGGTTATGTCTGAATCTGTGTCTGTCTTAGCAGTAGCCCATTTTCCATCCACTACAATAAGATATAACCTCTGATGATAGTTTGGTACCCCTGTTGTCTCCAAACAACTTACCACAGCCCTACTGCTATTCCCACTTGCTGGCACCCCACCTTTTGTTCCCCACCTTGCCTCCTGGGATATCTATATGATACATGGCCCCACTGGTTACATTTAAAACATTTAAACCTTGATCCTGGCCATGTACCTGAACTAGTTGCTTCCCCCATTACTGGTGGACTCTGTTGGGATTGTTTAGGCTGCCCACCATGGGTTCCCTTATATCCATGTGCAGCACTTTGTATCCCCTTTATGTGCAGGGATGCTCTGCTTGCTAATTTGAGATCCCTTTCCCCCCAGCTCATCTCGGTTTGCCAACAAGATTCTCATGTCATCATGCAAAGTGATAAGGGCTTGTTCCCTCATCAAAAGGTCTGACAGCCCTTCAAAAGTGGTGACCTGACACCCACTCACCCACCTATGAAAATAA
The DNA here is from genome assembly GCF_019279795.1 of Protopterus annectens. Classification (NCBI taxonomy): domain Eukaryota; kingdom Metazoa; phylum Chordata; order Ceratodontiformes; family Protopteridae; genus Protopterus; species Protopterus annectens. The sequence goes on from NC_056731.1 coordinate 57,389,835, forward strand.
GTGCTTAACTCGGCAATATAATCACACACAAACTTTCATCTGCCTTGGGTCTATGCTCATGAAACATTTTTCTGTAAGCTTCAGGTGTTAACTTAAAGCATTTAAGTAAACATTTCTTTACTTATAGTTTAAACAATCAATATCTGATAATTTAGAAACAGCAGTTACAGTTTTACCATGGAGTAAGGATGTCAGGATCTTTACCCAAAGCCCTTAGTCAACATTATACTGTTTACATACCCTTTCAAATATATGACTAAAACTATTACCCGCTATAAATTGTGGAAGAAACTGACTGAACTTTATTACATCTAGAGTTTGGTTATTCCCTTCCCCATTACCTCCATCACCGTGGCAAAGAGTCAGCATCTCCCTCTCATGTTGATGCCACTTCTAATTTTCTTCAGCCTCCAAATGCCACAGTTTCTCTGCTGATTCTAATTCATCCATTTCTCCTTTTCTTCAACCACCAAATGCCGCAGTCTCTCTGCTGATTCTAATTCCAAATATTTAGCCTCCAGTTCAGGTCTCTATTACTCCAAGTGGATTTTAAAGTCCTCTGAGGAAAAGGTGTACTGTCCTATTTCTCAGGGCTGTACATCCCCCATCACCAAATTGGTTGTCCTCCTGGTTGCTGGTCTGACCTGTGACTAAGGCTGAAATAATTTCCTCTTTAGTCAGGTTGGCATACATCAGTTGTTAGGTTTCACACACCATCGCCAACTGGTTGTCAGCTTATCATAATACTCTGCTGACATCTTTGCCCACTTTCCCTGACTAAACTAAACTAACAAAAATAAATAAATAAATATGATATGAAATGAAACTCTGAATGTTTAGCTAGTGGCTGCTGAGAGGACAAACCTTTAGTGACAACTGCCTACAGGCTACAGAAGTTCAATTAATATCCACACTACTGCACACCAATATGTGATGTCCCGTCTCTGGGTCAGTAATGAACAAGCCTGAATCCTAACCACTGACGCAGCAGAGGGATATTCACTTGGAACAAAAATGGATAAACCCAGTATTTCCAGATACAACTCTCCGTATCAAGCACAATTTCCCTTAAAAGCTTACAGGGAACACACTCAGCCCGGATGACACACACACACACTTCAAGATTTGATTTGCACACTCACATACACACCTGGGAAAGGATGGCACAGGTATACTAGCTATGCCACCTTCTGCCCAGACTATAAGGTAGTTACTGCCACCAGACACTCTCAAGCCAGCTACTCTAAGGTTCTTACAAGGGTACCCAATTATAATGAGGGAAATTAATATTAATGGCAGTTTGTCCAATGCAGTTAGGCTTTCAGGAGTGGCCACACAGTCACCAAACAGATATGAGTACTCTCAAAGGTTAAACTACTTTCTAAAGGACCAGCCACAATGAAAAGTTTAAATATATTTAATAATAAATAATAAAAGAACATGAAAATACTAAACATCTACTTAAATAAACACCAGAGTTTCAGTCACAGGAAATATTAAAAATAACACAAGAGGACAAGTTCACACATTTACAGAAAAACAATATTTAACTAATTTCACTATATTTTCCTGACTGATCTCAACAGTTACTATTTCCTGGTCACTTATTAGAGAAAAGTAAGATGAAGTAGGTGAGTAATCCTTCAATGTCAGGTTCCAAAAAATGACTGCCATTAGGCTCCAGTCAACTGATATTAAAACATTATTTTTGTCTTAGATTACAGAATGACATCACATACATCTGGTCATCTGACTTCTGGGTCCCATGCAACCTCCATTGCTAGAAACTGCCAGGATTGATCATCTGTGTGTCAATAATGCACGGCAAGATAGAGCTTTGGTAAGATCAGCTGCAGCTCCTGGAAGTCATAAAACCATAAAACACTTGTAATCTTTCTACAGGAAATAATAAGCCATACTTCTTAAAGACATTGCATCTCTGGCTTCATTAAAAACTGTAAGATAACATCTTTATGGCCTATGCTCAGTAATTTCATTTCTTACTATTTTTTCAAAGTTTGAGATTAACCTCTTCTCTTCCATTATTCTCTGTTAAAACATATACATTTAAACATTTACAATAATGCATGTATATTTATTTTTATGTCCAGCAGGGCACACTGTTTGTACATTTTAACACAAGCAGCTTTACAAATACATTTTTCAACACAAGCATTTGTACAAATCAGTTTGATGCATGAATGACATATAATTCTTTACAAAATTCCAGCTAGCTATGCTGACATATGTTACACATCCACTACCCTACTTTTCCTGGCATAGCTGGCAATACCGGATATCATCACACTGATGAGATCAGAAAAAGTCTGAAACGTGGCACATCTACAGCTAGTGGGGTTTGGCTATACTGGCCTGAATGTACCCCACAAAGACTTATAATTAGTTACAGTTAGACAAGAAGGGGTTAAATTAGCATTGCTCATGTTCTCCATCAGGCTAACTAATTTAACCCCTTACTGTCTAACTTCCTTCTCTCCACAACTCATTGTCAATATTTCTTGGCAATTGAGCCTTCTTAGCTTCAGTTTGTGATATTTTTATCAAAAAAAATTATATATATATATATATATATATATATATATATATATATATATATACATATATATATATATACACATACATACATTATATATATATATATATATATATATATATGTGTGTGTGTGTATATATATATATATATATATATATATATATATATATATATATATATATATATACATATATATATATATATATATATATATATATATTTTTTTTTTTTGTCTGTATGACTAGTATAAGCTTATTGTACTACCACTGTTATATGCTTTTAGATACAATGTCAAGAAAAAAGTAGTTATGTACTTAACATTCCTTGTGAGTTGTTCAGCTCGCCTTCATTCTTTACTAATGGGTTTGGAGCCAAGGGAGGCCAAGTCCCTATCCCATGATGCACCTTGAATTATCTCAGATCTGGTTTGCTGCATATAACAATACCATATATCATTCTTTCACTCCCAAGAGAAAGGTATAGAAGGATTGAGTAACCAGGATGGATCCAGCATCTCGGTCATCTATCAGCCCAGGAGGGGGTAGGAGGGAGGGACGCAAGAATGAAGGCAAGATGAACAACTCACATGGAATGTTATGGTAAGTACATAACTTCTTTATGTGAAGTTGTTCAATCTCGCCATTCATTCTTTACTGATGGGTAGCGTCCCAAGCCCCATCAATCTTGGGTGCCTCACGGGAGTATATATTTCTCAGGACTGTGGATCCAAAGGAGGATCTGTCCCTGGAGGCCTTGTCAACTTTGTATGAGTGATAAAGGTATGAGGTTTTGACCAAGTGGCTGCTGCTCAAATGTTATCAATGGGAAGTCTGGCAGAAAAGGCAGATGATGTAGAAACTGCTCTGGTTGAGTGAGCTTTAATCTTATGTTGCAAAGACATATTGGCAGTTGAATAGGCAAAGGTAATACAATCAGATAACCATTTAGACAGAGCTGTTTTAGCCACTGGTCTCCCTTTCCTGGCATCTGAAAATGAAACAAAAAGCTGGTCTGATTTTCTGAAATATTTTGTTCTATCCAAATAAAATCTGAGCTGTCTGTGAACATCAAGTTTGTGCAGCATATACTCTAAATTATTGGAATGGTTGGGGAAGAAGCCCGGCAAATCAATAACTTGGTTGATATTGGTTTCAGTGCAAACTTGGGGCAAGAATGAGGGATTTGTTCTAAGTGAGAGACTGTCAGGATGGACTATCAAATAGGGTGGCTTGATGGATAAAGCCTGAAGCTCTGACACTCTGCAGGCAGAAGTAATAGCTACCAAAAAGATGGTCTTCCAAGACAAAAATCTGAGATCACAAGATGAAGTTCATTCAAATGGTGGAAGAATTATGCGGGAAAGCATAAAATTTAGATTCCATAGAGAATAGGGAGATTTCACAGATGGTCTAATACGAAAAGTCCCTTTGAGAAAGGGTTTGGATAACTTGTGAGACATGATATTCAATCCTTCAAATCCAAGATGAAAATTAGAAGTAACAGCCAATTGAACCCAAACTGTTGCTGCTGTAGCCCCTTTGTTAAAAAATCATAGTCAAGAACTATAAGATGGAAGCCATAGGGGCTTGGTAAGGATCAATATTATTTTTAAAGGTCCATATAGAACATTTTTTCCATTTGTAAGATATAGCTTCCTAGTAGAAGATTTATGAGAAGACAAAAGGATCTGTTTTGTCTCACTGGAGAGGTTATGGAACCTGGCTATGATGGGAACTGCAGAGCCAAGCTGTCAGCTTCAGGGACTACAGAGAGGGATGAAGATCCCCCGACAGGTGCGTCAGAAGGTCTGAGACTGGGTCCAGAATCCAAGGATCCTCCAAAAGATGAAGTCGAAGGAAGGGGAACCAAATCTGACAAGGCCAATGAGGGGCTATTAGAATTATGATCCTTCCCAGGGTTTTTGCTTTCTGTAGAACCTTGGGTATCAATGGGATTGGTGGAAATGCATATAGGAGACCCGGAGGCCAATCGTGTATGAGTGCATCCCTTGGGGCTTCTCCCGGAGGGGGAATCAGGGCAAAGTAGCTTCTGCATTTCATGTTCATGTAACTGGCAAAAAGGTCGCAGCAAGGCTGGCCCCACCTGCGGAATATCCTGTCCACTATTTCTTTCTTGAGGGACCACTTGTGGGGCAACAAAATTGCCCTGCTCAGTTTGTCTGCTGTCACGTTGGATTTCCCCAGGATGTGCGTTGCCAACAGAAAGTGCTGGGTGGAAACACCCCACTTCCAAACAGACAGCCTTGTAACAAAGGGGGTAAGACCTGGTTCCTCCTTGTTTGTTCAAATATCAGACCACCGACATGTTGTCTGTCTGAATCGTGATCGTACACAGAGGAAGAGAGTCCTGAAAATACTGCAGCGCCAAAAGTACTGCTCTCATCTCCTGGACATTGATATGCAGATGAGTCTTTTGATCAGTCCATGTACCTTGGGCAGTCTTTCCCTGAAAATGCCCCCCCCCCACCCTATCAGGGAAGCGTCCATGGTCACTGTGGCTGCAGGAGAGGGTAGCACAAATGGGCGTCCTATCATGACATGAAGTGAGGCCAGCCACCACTGAAGGTCCTTTTTGCAAGAATTTGTGATCATTATAGTGTGAGTCATGGGGAGCTCTTGGTAAGACCATTGAGTGAACAGCCATTGAAGTATCTGCATGTGCATATGAGCTAGTGGTATGGCTAGAATTGCTGCTGCCATCATGCCTAATAATTTCAGAATTTCTGATGCTGGTACTCTGTCTTTTGATATCAGAATGCTGACATGCTGATGAAGAAGAAGGACTCTTTCTATTGGAAGCCTTAGTGTGGTGGTGGTGTCCAACTCTGCCCCGATAAAAACAATATGCTGCGATGGCAACAAGGCAGATTTTTCTGAGTTGATTGTCATGCCCAGATGATTGCAGAGTGACAGAGTGGACTCCCTGGCCTGAATGAGTTGATGCCTGGTGGCGGCAGTAAGGAGCCAATCATCTAGGTACGGAAACACCTGGAATCCTAGACACCTCAAGTGAGCCATGACCACTGCCATGCATTTGGTGAACACTCTGGGGCTGTAGTGAGACCAAAGGGCTGGGCTCAAAACTGATAGTGATTGGCTCCCAGTCGGAAGCGCAGGTGATTCCTAGATGGTCTGGCCATTTTTATGTGGTAGTACACATCCTTGAGATCTATCCAGCACATCCAATTGTCTTTCCCTAAGAAGGGAACTATAGACTGAAGCATGACCATCCGAAACTTCTCTTTCTTTACATATTGGTTCAGTCTGCTGAGGTCCAATATGGGTCTCCAGACCCCTGTCTTCTTTGGAACCAAAATGAATCTTAAGTTCCAGATCCTGTCTGGTCTGCTAGGACTGGTTGGATGACTCTTTTTTTCTTAGCAACGTTTGGACCTCTATTATTGCCTGTTCCTTGTAACTGGGTGGAATGTCTGGGATTTTTCTTATGATTGGAGGGGGTGTGGATAATGGAATGAAGTATCCTCTAGAAATTATATTTTGTACCCAGCTGTCTTTTATTTTCAGCCAGGTGTCTGGGTACAAAAATAAGTGACCCCCGACTACCTTCAGAGCAGGACAGTTGGGCCTCCTCTCAGGAGTGCTGGTAGGGCTTCCCAGAGAAGTGATCTCTGTTGTCCTGGTGTTGCAGACCCCCTCTGCCGTGAGGGCGGCATCTTCCATTATTGCCACCTCCTCTGCTCCTGGAGGTAGATTTACCACCTATGTCCTAAAAGGCTCCTTGGGCTTTTCGGAACCACATTCTTCCTCTCCTTTGACCTTTAGGGTAGGGCCGGGATAGAAAAATGGACCCCGACGGCAGACAGTCTTTCCATCCTGTTCACACCTGGTTAAGGTTTCCTTCACTTTAGGCCAAAAAAGGGATGAGCCATCAAAGGGAGTGTTCACAAAGGATGACTTAAAGGGCTCCGTGAAGGAACACAAGCGCATCCAGGAATGTCTCCTAAGAGCAACTCCTGTACCTGCTGCCCTACTCGTTCCATCAGCTGCATAAGAGATGAGGCGCATGGATGAGTTGACAATAGAACTGAGGGTAACAAGCTGGACAGCAACTTTGTCGGAACCTCCTGCAGCTACTGTACCCTGAAGAGCATCTCCGAACTCCGTAAGGAGATCTCTTATTAACCTAGTAAAATGGGTTAAATAGTTTAGGGAACAGAGAGCAAAGGTCACTGAACTAAACATGCACTTCCCATATCTATCAATAATCCTGGAGTCTCTGTTAGGAAGATGTATAGATGAGGAAGTCTCAGACATTTCCTTTTTTGTGGCTGCCACCGCCACCACCATTGCATCAACCGGAACACATTTTGTTAAAAATGTTTTGTCGAAGGGGGCAGAAATGAATTTATTAGGCCTCCTAGGGACAGGCTCCATAGTATCCAGAGACTCCCACGCCCTTAGTGAGACCAGCTGCATCAGGTCATCAAAGGGCAGACACACCGAAGAGGTGGAGGGCTGAGACCCGAAATCCTTCAGGAGAAATGACTCATCATCAGTAGGGCTTTTAGACTGCCAGTCACCCCTCTTCCTAAGGATCTCAAGTACCTCAGCGTATGAGATATCCTCAGAGGGGGACCGTGGGGACCCTTCTGACTCATCTAAGTCAGTATCTGATGTTAGAGACTCCTGTGGGGAGTCTAGATGTTTCCTCTTACACAATCTCTTCCTGGGAACCTCTTCAGTGGGAGTTTCTGGTGAGGTCTCAGAAGAGCAGGGGCCATTAAATGGGGCTTCCTGAGGTTCTGGATCTCTATGCTTGGTCAGGATGTGTGAGGCAGAAGCAGACACAGGCACTTTAAGGGAGGAGGAAGGCAGACCTGAGGTTGAGGATGTCCTAGTAGACAGGACTCTCCTCATGGCATCGAAAAGCACCTCTGCTCCTATGCGAGGGAGCCGACAGATCCGAAGAAACCATTGACACCCCCCGGCACCGGGACAGTGGGCTCCAAGCCCGAGGTAGGAGCCAAGCTCATCTGAGCTGAGGCCCTGAGAGGCAAAGTCAGAACTGGCAAGTCGATCCAACTGTCCTCCCTAGTCCCCGACCAGAGAGTGTCGGCTCCTAGAGTCCTCGATCGGCACCAAGGACGTCAGAGTGCATGGAGCCAAAGACACTGGAGCAGGCTTCATTTCCGATGGTTCCACTAACATCAGGTCTGCCTCCTCTGGCTCTAAAGGACCAGCATGACTTGGAGGAGGAATAGTTAGAGTCGGCACAAGTGTCTTCGGCTCCGAAGCCATTTGGGTCAAAGCAGATAACATTTTTGCTAAGGCCGGTGCCAATAACAGCTTCTGCACCACATAATCCACATCCAGATTTGACAGGCAGATAGATGATCAAGAGGAGCGTACCAAAGGTGGTACCAACTGGAGAAGTGGACTCTTAGGTGCTTCAGACACTGGTTCCAAGACTGGGGACCAGCTCCGAAAGAGGACTTGCTGGATCCATCTTGGTCACTCAAAGCTTCCTGAAATGAATGCATCAACAACCCTCTATCGATGAGTTTCCTCTTCCTTTCCTGCAGGACCCTTGAGGAGAAGGAATGACAAATAGAAAAACTGTCCTGCAAATGCAGAGCCCCTAGACATTAAACACAATTAATATGGCTGTCTGTAACAGACATCTTTTGGCCACACTTTGGGCACTTTTTGAAGCCAGACTTAGGGTGCTTATCTTGGTCAGCCATAGTAATCTTAGGAAAATTACTGTCACCACAAAAAACTACAACAGTAATTATTCACACAAGCCTTAAATAAAAGCAGGCTAAATCACACACACAGAAGTACAAGTACAAATGTGAAATCACACAATAAGGAATTCTAAGCAGACTTGGCAAAAAGGTGGAGGTAGCTGCTAAGAAACAACAACCTTATCTAAAATGATCTAAGGTTTACTGAAACTACAACTTCAACAATAATAAACTACTAAGCATTATCTATAAAAATTCAGAAGGCTAGACAGACCACACAGCAAATGACTAACTAAGAAAACAGTAGTAATTGTGACAAAAGGCCACTGAATAACACACACTGTAATTTGAGGGGAAAAAAATATTAAACTAGGCCCAAAAGAGGCCACTAGAAATTTGCTAAAGCACTTGGGAAGAGAAAATCCTATTGACAGACAAAAGTATTATGTTAAAAGCAATTGATTTGACTATCAAATCTACTTCTCTTCAAAAATTGATATATACCCAGATGATTATATGGAATAATGCATATTATACACGCCTTACCCTGCATAAATTTAACTCTAAAAACTCTCCAACCTGTCCATATTGTAAGAATCAACCGGCTGATCTTCTTCATATGTTCTGGAGCTGTAAATGGATATACAAGCTTTGGAATTCCCTTAAGATTCTACTTCAGAAGATGGGTTACCAAAGCACAACGTTGTCATGGAAATTTATGATTTTGCATATTCCCCCGAAAGAACTCCCTAAATCACAAAGTATTATATTTATTAATATTTTTTTATTAATGAAGCTTTATATAGCCATGAATTGGTTAGACCCACCTAAATCATGGGAAAACTTTAGAGTTTTGGCAACAAGGCATATATTAGCTCATAAACTACTTTTAAACCCGCATAATAAAAATATTAATAATCCAAAAATTTGGGAACAGATATTTAATATTATGCTAGCATGATACTTTTACCTTGAAGGTATTAACAATTATTTATATGTTTGGAGAGAATTTGGTAATCAAACTGTTTATTACTTGAAATGTTATTAATTACTCTTTGTTTTTCTTCTTTTATTAATGTTTCACATGGAAGCATTCTTGTAAATATTGTATATTTGTTTGGTGTGATGGTTAGTGATATTAGTTAGTAGTTTTTTTTTTTTTTTTTAATTTTGTTCTTGTTTTTAATGATGTATGAAAATAATATAATAATAAAAATTTATTATGGAAAAAAAAAAGAAATTTGTTAAAGCACACTAAATGGGAAGGGAAAACACACTGAAAAGCTGTAAGAGCTTTATCAACTATCCTAAACTATTCTAACTATCTAACTATCAAAAGTTTTCAAGTAAATAAGTAATGAAAAAACAGCTTATCTGGCCTGAGCTAAATCATAACCTCCAATCTGTTGCAGCGGCAAACTAGAGCTGGGGTAATTCCAGGTACATCATGGGATAGGGACTTGGCCTCGAGCTATTTGAAGACCTCAAACTTTGCAACTGGCCATATCGGAGCTGAGGGATCGGCTCTGAACCCATCAGTAAAGAATGAATGGCGAGATTGAACAACTTCATATCTTGCGTTTGAACTCCTATTGCAATTCTTCCTTGGAGCTTTTCTCCCTGGGTCTCCACTGAAAATGGGCTTCTGGCCCAGTCAGACACTACCTAGTTATCAAATGTAAATAAATAAATATAAATATAAAAATTCATGGGCATTCAGAAGCCATGTAGTGGAAACATTATGTCCAGGGGCCTCTACTACATGATGTTTAAGGTAATACACAGTGAAGTGACCGATTCATCTGAATAACATTTTTACCTATTGCTTGGATATCTGTCTATAGCTATCCATCAAATTTGTAATGGACGAATGCACTCATCATAACTACTTTTGATAATCTGAAATAACAGCCTTCTCTGCTGCAGAGAGTGTTCTTTTAACATAAGTGCTTAGGAAGCTTACACTCCTCATTCAAAATTGAACATCTGATCTGTGTATTTCATACAAACTGCTACCATTTGGCATACCCTACTTCAACATTTACATTTGTCCAGGAGGACTGCCACATTGTCCCACCAGGTCTGGACTGCCAAGGTCAGGGTTTCCACATTCCAGGTGACTATTTGATGTATATATTCATATCTATTTATATCAGTGTTTGAGTCTATAGACTTCTTCAGAAGAGGTTTACTTTTATAAGTAACGGATCTAAAAAATATTTTCCTTAACAAAGGCAAACCCAAAATAAAAATTAAACTTAATTAGAATGCTAAAGGGATGGCTTTTAGAGAAAACAAAACAGCATGCTATTAGCATGCAATTTAAAGATACCCACCCAAACAAATAAACTCTGTAATGAACTGCATCTTCAATGATTCAACAAAATACAAAACATACACAGGAAGAGAGCTTTCAATTGTACCCAGTTTCACAGAATATCACAGATTTTGCCTTATAATTTTGGTCTGTTCTTCACAAATTGTGTAATTTTCTGACAAATTGTTGATAACACTGGTCAGTAAATAATTTAATTTATCCCACTGATGACCAGGCTAGTCCCACTAGGCTAGTAGTTTCTTTTTAAAGGAGACCCTTTCAAGGTAGTATTTATACTACTAGGGGAAATTTGACCAGGTCATCAGGGAACTTCCCCTGCTCTTCATTGTTGTAAATGGGAATCATTTTTGAGGAACATTTCCTGTTTCTGAGGGAGATGGAGACAGAAGGAGGTGATGGAGTAGAGAAAGAAGTGAAGGAAAAAGCAAATATCAGAAAAAACAGAGAATGTGTGCAGGACTCTAAGGAAATGTTTCAAAGAAACCTGTTTAATGGAGATGATACAGCAAATGATAGATGTACAATTACAACCCTCCAGTCAAGAGGGTTGCAGGATAATTTACTGAAAGAAATGGTGGTGCAGAGTAAGCCAGAAAATAAACATTGTGGAGAAAATACAAAGGGAAGATGCAGAGACAATCCTGAAGAATAGTGGTGAGATGGAAAAGAAAACATAGGCAGAGAAAGTGAAAGAAGGCAAGAGTGAAGTAGCATAAAAGAAGGCAGAAAAAAATGAAAAATGGAAGTGTGTGGTAAGGATTTAAAGTTAAGAAGACAAAGAAATGGACAGCTACAAAGTGTGAGACAATTTAATAGCTCATTTGGGTGTAAAACAACATGAGGTAAGAGCATTTATTCTTATTAACAAAGAGACATTTTGCTTTTTCAATGGAAAATTCTGTTGGAGAATATGAAAAAAGAGACTGCAAACCATGGAGTCTTTATGTGATAAAAGCATGTAATAAGGAAACAAAGAAAGATTCAGTACAATTCTGAAAAGGTACAGAGACTTTGAAAAGACATTTGAAAGCTTTATGTAAAGAAGTATTGGACGTTACAAACATTTACGACAAAAGGGTTTTATGGACTGCTGCCTGGGATTGTAATATAGTGTTAAAAATAGCAAGAGAAAAAAATATACATATACCAAGCATAAGGGGGAATAGGGGTGTTGTATAATACTGGGGACAAACCAAAAATGAGTTTTTGGGGGGCACTTAAGTAACTGTGACAAAAGAATATGTTATAATTTTTAGGAAATGGCACATGATGCAAAAAACGTGAAATGTTATAAATGTAACACAATTGGACATTTATGGATGGATTGCAAAAATGAAAATAACATTTAGCAAAATGAGAGAAAAAAATGGACAAAGAGAATAGAAGAAAAATTAGATGAGAAAAAAGAGGATATAGAAGAAGGTTCTGAAATAACTGATGAAGAATGCATAAACTGGGAGACAGGAAAGGGAAAATGAAGACTTCTACTGGTAAAAGGGTAAAAGTACAGAAAAAAATTAAATGGATTAGTACAAAAGAAAAAAAAAAGGAAATGGATGAAAAAGAACATGCTAATGATTGGAGCTTGGTATAATGGTTAAAGTGCTTGATTCAGAAAACACAAGGTGCATTGTTTGATTCCCACCTTTGGGAAGGAACTTGGTTAGGCTTAAAATGGCCTGTTAAACTAGCCTAGTAATTAGCTATGAAAAAATAAATCCAAGGAAAATGGAAAATAAAAAAATTAGACTTTCTGTAAATGTGAATAGCATTAAGAATATAGTAGGAAGAATAAGAATGTTGCAGTAGATGAGATGTAGACATAATTATATTAGAAGACAAAAAACAAACCAAAGGTTCCGAACCAGCAGGTGTAAAACTCCAAAGGTTTATTAGGAAATGTAAAAGTAAAGCGCTTTTCGTCTCCCTTAGTAGGAAGACTTCTTCAGACAAAGGAAAAAATCATCAAACACAATTTAAAACCCAAAAAAAGGGGTGTGTGTTACAAAATTACAAACAGCTGCCTTAATTGAACCCACTGACATACCTTCACATTTAAAGTTGTATTACATTAAAAGCATAAATAAATGTCTACTTAGTGTAGACAGGGTGTCAAACATAAAAAGTTTTCAAAAGAAACATGAACTTGATAAAAGTAACCAAGAATGTCTTAGTGAAGATTCATGAACCTAATCAAGTGTAAATACTGTTTGTTTCCCTTAAAATACATTTTAGCAAACAATTTTTCATAGGGTAAAACAAAACTCATACAGAATCTTGTGATTAAAAATAAAATAAAATGAAGTAATGCTTGCAACTAAGTATATACAAATATAATATCCATTCCTTAACAGAAAAGGTAGTAAGGAGTACACATCTCTAATGCATAATGAAGAATCAATGAATAAATAAACAGTGCAACTCAACTAGGAGTCTGCAATAACCAGAATTTCAAAGGCGTTTCTAATAAAAGAAATGTTATTTCTAATGTTAAATAACCGAATATGTTTATTTCTGTGTTAAAAATCTAACAAGAAATTGCTTGTCATTTCAACGCCAACAGAATGCAACGACAGTATATGAAAAATAATTTTTTTTTAAATGTTCCTTGAGCAATGGGTAAAGCACCAAGCTGCGATGAGAACACTTTCTAAGCTTTTAGTATGCACAGTTGTAGCAGCCAAAACAAGTTAAAATGCAGCTGTTTCAGAAAAAATATGGCAAGGCATTGCGTGGAAGACACGTCTAAATCAAAACAAACAAACCGCCGGATTCACAAGATGGTACTTCATTCAAGAACCATGCAGGTGCTTGTAACCTTTTTAGCAAAGGACTGACCTTTGTACCTGATGAGCACTTTGACCTACCAGCGACTTTGATTGACTTGAAGTTATACATCCGAAAACTTAACTTGTCCTTGATTTTCGGAGACAAGCCTTTTGTAGAAGACCCTTTGAGGGTATCTAGTACTTACAATCCGCCAATTTGTCCCCCTTTATCTTTGTTTGAACACATGTGTGAGGCCGATTTCAGGGCTCTCTACACGACTAGAAAGAGGAATACCATTAGGAATGTTTCAGACAATGAAGTAGAAGCCTTGAACCTAGTCAGAACTTTACCGGTCAGAGTTTTGAAACCAGACAAAGGAGGTGGTTTGGTGATCATGACAAAGAGGAATATGATAAGAAAATGTTGGACATTTTGAACAGTAACACCTATGTTAGATCAAGTATCAACGAAATAAATATTGTATATAAAAAAATTTTTTTTCCTTCTTTAGGGACTTATTGATTGAAGGCTTGATCAGCATTGATATTTACAACTATATAGTGGTTCCCAACCCAAAAATCACCTAACTTATTTGGTTTACCCAAGATTCATAAAAACCTTCAAAACCCCCCTATGAGGGCTTTAGTCAATGCTAGGTCTTCTATTACTTATGCTTGTGCCAAGTTCGTTGATGAGTTATTAAAGAAGTATGTGTCCCAAGAGTTACAAATAGTTAAGGACTCCTGGGCTTTTTTAGAAAATGTAGACAAATTTGAATACTGTGACAACATTCATTTTCTTACAATAGATGTAGTCGACCTTTACTTCTCCATACCCCACGACATAGGGATTGAATATGTCACCAGAAACCTAATAGCACATGGAGAGGAGAGTGATGAGATCCATCTAATTTAAGAACTATTAGATGTGATCCTGAACAATAATTATGTTGGATTTAATGGGGGCATACATAAACAAATAATTGGAGTAGCTATGGGTTCCCCTTGTGGAGCCAGCTACGCCAATTTAGTACTGGCCCAGTGGGAACACGACTATGTATTTAAGGACAACAGTTTTCAGAAAGTCAAACTATATAACAGGTTTTTGGATGAGATTTTCATTATGTTTCAAGGTAACATAGGGGATGCAAGCAACTTTGTTGAGGTTTTAAATAACAGCACTCCAGTTTTGAAATTCACATTTACCTTTGGTGAAGACACCATTAACTATTTGGATATTGAATTGAAGAGAGACGACATCCACAGGGGTTATGTTGCTAAAACCTACAGGAAACCCACTCACTCTAACACTATGCTACATTTTTCTAGTTGCCACCCGCTACACCAGAAAAAATCTGTTTTAAAGGGCCACCTAGTTAGAGCGGCAAGAATGACTACTGAAGACTCCGCCTTCAACGAGGAATGCACCTTGTTGAAATGCATGTTTATGAGTCGTGGGTACCCCGAATCACTGGTGAATGACACAATAGGAGAAGTTTGTAGGAAAAGGGGTTTGGGTTCTTTCAATCCCATTCTCACTTTGAAACAAACCAATGTGAACCTGGCAGAGTCAGATGAAGTCACATATCAGATTCTTGGTGTCCACTCTTCTAGCATGGGTCAAACCACTTTTTCCCAAGAGAAGTACAATAAAAAAAGTTTCATTACTTCTTTTTCATTAGAAGCTAAATATATTAGCAATGTACTTAGAAAGAATTGGCAGTTGTTATCTTTTGAAAAAGAACTCACGGAGAAAATAGGGGACAAACCTGTTATCATTTTTAGAAAGGGCAGAAGCCTCAAAAACATTATGGAAAGACCTTCAATGAAGCATACTAGAACTGAAGGCACATACAAATGTGAGACATGCAACTATTGTAAATTTATATCTACAGGGTCCACATGTATAGTGAAGCAACGTCTGTTTAAAGCAAAGGGTCGTTACAATTGTAACTCAAAATCAGTGGTGTATTTGGCTGTGTGCCAGTCATGCCCTGCCTTTTATATAGGGAAGACTGACAGAAAACTTAAAGAGAGAATTTACGAACACACGTACCACATTAGGAAGAAGAGCAAGACTAACGCCCTTGCAAGACATTGTAATAACAACCCTTCTCATGCTTTCCTTTTTAAAGTTATAGACCAGGTACTTACAGATGAAAGAGGAGGACCCCAACAATTGTTATTAGAAAAAAAGGAACTCATTTGGCAACTTAAAATGAACTCTTACATGTCACCAGGGTTGAACAAAGTTACTTCTTTGACTTGTGTTTTAAAGTTAAGAAACCTGCTAAGATAAGACTTCTTTCATCATTACTTAAACCTCAAGTCTGGTTTTTAAACCTTAATTCACAAATGTTTAACTTGAGAAACATTAGTTTTCTGACCTCTGCAGCACTTCGCTGTACTTTGACCCATACCTTATTTTATTTTATTATTTTTATTTGTATTTTCATTTTGCATAGTTTCGTTCAGGATTTGTATGTTTTATTTTTATTTTTGTCAGGTTCTGCATTGTGGTCTGACTTGATTTTTGCTTACTTCTAGACACATACACCTTTTTGCGTAAGCAACAATGAGATCTTAATGTTTAGACCCATGGTATTTTGAAGTGCTATGTTTACCTATTGTCAATGTCATTGAACACCAACAGCTGTGGATTTACTTAGGTGTTGCGTTTCTTTCTTTCTTTTGTCTTCTGCTACTTTATTTATTACCTTTTTCGCACACAGTATAAACTCATTTGCAAAACAATGTGCCGTATTCATGGGCACGATTGTGAACTGATTTTTCATTTGTTTGGCTATCCGCCTTTTTCGCATGCTTAGCACCTGCATGGTTCTTGAATGAAGTACCATCTTGTGAATCCAGCGGTTTGTTTGTTTTGATTTAGACGTGTCTTCCACGCAATGCCTTGCCATATTTTTTCTGAAACAGCTGCATTTTGACTTGTTTTGGCTGCTACAACTGTGCATACTAAAAGCTTAGAAAGTGTTCTCATCGCAGCTTGGTGCTTTACATTGCTCAAGGAACATTTTAAAAAAAATTATTTTTCATATACTGTTGTTGCATTCTGTTGGCATTGAAATGACAAGCAATTTCTGTGTTAGATTTTTAACACAGAAATAAACATATTCGGTTATTTAACATTAGAAATAACATTTCTTTTATTAGAAACGCCTTTGAAATTCCGGTTATTGCAGACTCCTAGTTGAGTTGCACTGTTTATTTATTCATTGATTCTTCATTATGCATTAGAGATGTGTACTCCTTACTACCTTTTCTGTTAAGGAATGGATATTATATTTGTATATACTTAGTTGCAAGCATTACTTCATTTTATTTTATTTTTAATCACAAGATTCTGTATGAGTTTTGTTTTACCCTATGAAAAATTGTTTGCTAAAATGTATTTTAAGGGAAACAAACAGTATTTACACTTGATTAGGTTCATGAATCTTCACTAAGACATTCTTGGTTACTTTTATCAAGTTCATGTTTCTTTTTTGAAAACTTTTTTATGTTTGACACCCTGTCTACACTAAGTAGACATTTATTTATGCTTTTAATGTAATACAACTTTAAATGTGAAGGTATGTCAGTGGGTTCAATTAAGGCAGCTGTTTGTAATTTTGTAACACACACACCTTTTTTTGGGTTTTAAATTGTGTTTGATGATTTTTTCCTTTGTCTGAAGAAGTCTTTCTACTAAGGGAGATGAAAAACGCTTTACTTTTACATTTCCTAATAAACCTTTGGAGTTTTACAACTGCTGGTTCGGAACCTTTTGGTTTGTTTTTTGACAGTTTGTTTTTCTTCAGTTTTGGATATATTAGAAGACAAGATTTTTAACAAATGAAGAAAGATTACAAACAGAGAAACTATGGGGAGGAACGATAACTTGGAATTTGGGAAATGAGAGATGTTCTGGAATAGCTTTATCTGTAGAAATACAGTAAAGATATTACACAGAACTTTAGCAAAATGGGAAGATTAACCATTGTAGATTTAAAATAGAAGGAACAAGTATAGACAATTATAACATTATATGCTTATATTAACTCTAAAGAAAGGGAAAGCTTAGTTCATCAGATTTTTGACTATGCAGGGATAAATATGAATATTATAATGACAGAAGACTAACTGATATAAGAGGCAAGCATAAAAAGAAAGGAAATGATATAAGAAAAATGTTAGAAGTTATAAAACTTGGCAAATTAAAACTTTGGGATAAAAATTCATGGACTTATAAAAGGGTCATGTACAGAAATGAAACAGATTTTATAATATCAGAAGATTTATTTATAGGAGAAGGGAGTATTTCAAACAGAAATAAAAGAAAACATGGAATATATAAAATAGGCAAAGGAATATCAAAGATAAATGAGAAAGCATGGAATGAAAAAGGAAAGAGATTAGTAATATAGCTATGGAAAGCTCATATTACCATGACAATTGTTTTTGTTTTAAATGGTCTGAATAGTGGAGAATATTTAAGGAAAAATATAAAAATTATTTTTTTACAGTGGTAATATGATATGTGAAAAGTAGATAAAGAAAAATATAAAAAGCAAATAATGATGCATTGGAAGATTTATACATAATGATAGAAAGTATTTTGATAAAAAACGATAAGAAAGATAAAGAAAACATACAAGAATTGTTATATAAGCAAATATATTTTTTACAAGGAAAAAGAGGAAGTATCAAGTTACTTAAACAGATTAGTAAAGGAAGATGGTAATGTAATGAAAGAAATAAAAAATGCAAAAAGGAGAAATAGAAAGAATTCAAAAACAAGATTAAGAATGGTGTAGTATAATATGTGCAAGAAATATTTAAAGAAAAAAAGAAGGTATAGAAAAAAAGGAAAGTAAAAAAAAAACAAGGAAAGTGAAAAAGTTATAAGAAAATAAAACATAAAATGAAGGAAACTGGGTATATAACACCTGAATGGTTAAGAATTCCAGTTCTGTTAATATATGCAGATGACATTATAATAATACCAAAACAAATATTTTGCTTGAAAGTAGTAATTTGCTCAAATGAGTGTGTAGAGATGATAGGGATGGCTTTAAATAAAGAGAAAAGTAAAGGTTGAGATGATGTAGTAAAGATTGGGGTATATATTTTACAATGAATGAAATTACTGGGTTAGGTATACAATTTGGGAATAAAGCTGTGAATAGAATTCAATTGGGAAAAAAAACAATAGAAGAAATAAAACAAATCTGGAGAACATATAAATCATTCAGAAAAAAAGTCTTACTTGATAAATCCAGTACTAATGGGAAAATAGCATACTGAGCAAGTACATTTGTACTGCCAACAGTATTTGAAAAGGAATTATTGCAGATATTTTTTTCCTTTATCTGGGGTCTAAGATTAAACCCATTAAAAAGAGAAGTTTTGTATATAAATAAAGAAGGAAGAAGAAGATTTAGAGTTAATAAATCCAGTGGTATATGCTGCTTCATTAAATTTGCATAAAGTATTAAAATGGATAAGTGAAAAAAGATGAGAGATTCATCACAAAACTGCATAAATAAGTATAACAAATTTGGGGTATGAACCAACCAACACCAGAAACCGACTGTAGAAGGAAATAGGCTAGCTGGTAAAATATAGTAACTTCTGCACAGCTCGAACAGAGTATAACACACGTATAGCCAACACTAGTGTTCCACCAAAATTCAGGCTAAATCCACTCGTAATGATAAAAAACGATTCTTTTATTGAAAATAAGGTTTAGCACTTTCATCTGTTAAAAATCAGACTTCCTGGGGTATGGGAAAAAAAAGAGTAAAAGAGAAAAAGTGTGTATAAATGAAGAAATAAAATATTAAAGAAAAATATTTTTCTGTAAAATAAAAGAATTGATGACAGAAAAATAATGAAAGGTATGGTCATGATAAAAATATTACTATGTAAAACTATGGAAAATCTAACTATTGAAAAAAATTAAAGCTATAAAAATGAGACGCAAATGGTGTCATCAGAAAGTAGAATGTCAAGATTTTTTTGTGGAAACT
This sequence comes from Protopterus annectens, assembly GCF_019279795.1. Classification (NCBI taxonomy): domain Eukaryota; kingdom Metazoa; phylum Chordata; order Ceratodontiformes; family Protopteridae; genus Protopterus; species Protopterus annectens. The sequence goes on from NC_056731.1 coordinate 57,409,255, forward strand.
GGTAGTAGATAAACTGTCTGGAAAAGGAAAACTTAAAAAATATGATTGCATTGTCAAGAAGAAGAAACAATGGAACATGTGCTTTTGAAATGTGAGAAAGTAAAAAAAGTTATGGGGAAAACTATGTAAAGAAGATTTGTTTCGAAGATATAAAAAGTTGGTTAAAATAAACTTGGATATTGAAATGTGAGAAAGTAAAAAAGTTATGGGGAAAACTATGTAAAGAAGATTTGTTTCGAACATATAAAAAGTTGGTTAAAATAAACTTGGATATTATTAAAAAAGAGGAAGCAAAAATCAAGTTAGGAGATCTTAATAAGGCATTTGACACAATTGGACATGAAATATTATGGGTAATAATGAAAGAATATAATATAAGTGAGAAAATTAGGAAGTCATGCGTGTCAGCGTACAGTAATAATAATTAGAAATACTTGTAACAGGCTGATTAAGCCAAGAGGTACGTATGAATACTGG